>NW_005871962.1:83030-164723 GCF_000147115.1 Myotis lucifugus
CACCTCTGTGATGACGGTTCACTTGTTGCTTCAGGGAAAGCTCTGTGCTCTGGAAATGCCAAGCTCCATTCCCACCCCAACACAAGCCCAGAGACTTTGCAGAGTTTTTCATTTCCTGCCCTCTTGCACACTCTAGGAAGCTCTTGCCCTATATCATGGGGAAGGTGTATGTTGAATGGGGTTGTCGGATGAGATAGGATAGTTACTGCCCTCTAGATAGAGGAGAACCACTTACTGAGCAAAGCCAATTCTCAGAAGCTGAGGGACTCATCTTGGAGATTAGTCTTGGAACAGTGAGTCTTTCTTTTTCCAGGAGACAAAGAGAGAACTGGAGAAGGCATTTACTGCGGTCCTAATGGCTCTGGGGTCACATTTTCCAGAAGTGATCATTGTCAAGCTATGGGACAGACCAAATATATACTGTCTGCCCCCAAGGAGCCTCATGGTTGCAGTGGGGAAGATCATCCTTTCCCAAGGTATTGGTCCCCGTGGTGGAAGAGTTTGTCTGAGAAAGGAACAGGGCAAAAGGCCTTGGGGGTGCTGTATGGAATTTGTAGTATAGCTTTATTCTCATGACTTCTTTCACTGTACTAGTATATCTCCAGTTAGTTTAGTCATGGGTATGTGTGTACTGATGAGGGGGACAAACTAGCATCCCTGTGGGACCCATGGGAACTCAGGAGGGAGTTCCTGGAGACTAGGAGTGGCACAGGAGAGCATATTAAAAAGCACAGGAAACTGTGGGGCTGGAGGTAAGACTAGGAGAACTGGAGGGAAGGCTGAATAGAAAGCCCCCATTCAACAGAGGTGGGGAGGGGCAAAAGAGAAGTGAGGAGTGTTTTGCTTAGGGGAACCTGAGGTTTTGAATTTGATTAGAGGTTTGGAAGGTAATAGTGTAGTAGGATGAGGCAGAGAATCACCATACAATCTCCATCCTGGTGGCTTTGGTGACAGCATTAGTTCCCTTACCCATTGTATTCCCCTCCCTCAATCAAAAAGTGTTGAGGAAAAAAACAAGTCATCAGGCAAATGCCAGACTCTGCCCTTTCTTTGCCACTTGGATTTTGGGCCAGAGAGATATTGGGGGAAGTCAGCTGGCCTTTTGGGCATTAGGTTCAAAATGACAAGGCTTATGGGTTGGGCTGCATAGCAAACTCAGAGGACACAGCACAGAAGCTGGAAATGTGTGTCTTGATCTAATCAGGGCAAATGTTCTCACTTTAGAAGAGTGAGAAAGCCTCAGGCAGCACAGCTCTTTGCTCCATAAGGGTCCTTGGAAGGGAGTGTGCATGTGTAGGGTGTGGCAGTACCTTGCATCTGCATGCTGTGCTAGCATCCATTATGGAGCTTAATTTTCCCAACAGCCCTGTGAGGTGGGCACATTAGGAACTGTAGTCCTATTTAACAGCTGAGGACACGGAAACTAGCATAAATTAAGTATCTTACTCTGGGTTACCCAGACACTTTGGAGGCAGAGCTAGGATCAGAACCCAAACCTACTGGTCTCTAACCATAAGATTTTGTACACTAAGGCGGGAGGCGCCTTTCCTTGGAATAGGGATGTTTTTCTTTTACTCTCCCTCCCAGATACAGTCTCCTACATTGGTTCTATATGGAGATATATCCAGCCTCTTCTGAAGTTGGCCCAAGAGGAGAATGACATGTTGGCGATATGTCATGGTAAGGGTCAGGAGGGTCTGGGGAAGGGCTTAATTGGAATCAGGGAGGGAGGAAAGAAGGCCAGGAAGATACTGGGTCTTTCTGAAGTTGGACCCCATAAGTCTATGGGAGGGGCAGATGATGGCTGAGAGCAGGCCACGTATGAGTAGATGCTCTTCTCCATCTGACCTTTCTTGGCCTGGTTTGGGGCAAGGAGCAAACTTGATCGGGAGGCTGTAGGTGTTGACAGCCTTTCTCTTTCACTTTCCCTGCCTATCCTGGAACTAGGTATGGTCAGAAACGAACGATAGTTGGGGAGGTGGTGGGTAGGTGGGTCTTTCCCAGAACAGGACCCCCAAAGCCCTTTTTGGGTTGGGGAGGAGAGAACTGTACTTATAGGTGTGTATGCTTTACTTGGTGGGATGGGAAAGGTGATAGGCAGCTCTAACTCCCTTCCCTCCATACAGTATTCTACGGATTGGTCGTCAGTGCCCATAAACACCTGGATTCCTGGGATGATAAGGTGACGGGCTTTAGTCAAAGGGAAATGTCCATGAAGGCCTACATCATCTTCCGTGTCTTCCTCAACCGATGGACTTTGAAGAGCAAGGACAAGGTGGGAGTGGGAGATAACAGGGGTTGGGTGGATGGGCTGAAGGAGTAAGGCTTGAGCCAAAGGTGGGCTCAAGTGTATCCACTTGCTGGTAGAAGGCTGACTCACGAGGGTCTTCTGGGAGGGCAGGTGTTCCTCCTCAGGCTCCTCTTACCATGCTCCAGAAAAACATAGAGTAAAAAAACACCGCACTGTCCATTCACTTATTTGTTAAATGTGCAACTTACATTTATTGATTAGTCTCATTTGCCAGGCATGATGCTAGGCCCTGGTCATACAAAGATGAATAAAGCACAACCCCTGAGGGTTTGTCTTCCTCATCCTATTGCTGATGCAAGTTTGTATATCTCCGTAGGCACAGGTGACAGAGCAGGTTCTGCAGATAATGGGCCACCTTTTCTTCCTTATGCCACCATCCAAACTCAAGAACCAAGTCAACCGGTTAACACGATGGTTAATGATCTTGATGTCCACGAAAGTGACACCTTTCTACATTTCCAAGGTGATTGGGTTGTGCGTGAGAGGGAAATTTGACTCGTTCATGTATTTCATGTTTACTGAGTAGTTAATGCTGGAGTGGGCAAAGCTTGGCCCATAGGTCAAATCCATTCTGAAGCTTATTTTTGTAAGGAATGTTTTACTGTAACTCAGCCATGTCCATTTGTTGAATTCACCTCATGCTTTGAAACTCTCTGACTTCCCTGTCTCTGACCTTTAGATCCAGCTTTAAAGGGCCTATGAGATTAGATCAAGCCTACCTGGAATACCTCCCTATGTTAAAGTCAACCGGTGTGGGACCTTACTTATAAAGGGTGTCCCAAAATTCACGCAAGAAGTAATTTTGATAGAAAACACAGGTTTATAATTAAAAATTGTAATCTTTTTGTTGATTCATGAAGTATACAGTATAGGGTTATGTATGGAATAGCATATTGGGTAAACGGCTTCTC
This sequence comes from Myotis lucifugus, assembly GCF_000147115.1. Lineage (NCBI taxonomy): Eukaryota > Metazoa > Chordata > Mammalia > Chiroptera > Vespertilionidae > Myotis > Myotis lucifugus. The sequence goes on from NW_005871962.1 coordinate 86,253, forward strand.
GAAATGTCCAATTCTTGACCACAGTGCCGAATTGATGTCCCTGGACTCTCAGCTACACTCTGACGAACTGCTTTGATGTTTTGTGTTGAACGACTTGTTGAAGGATGGCCAGAGTGTTTAAGATCACTGATTGATCCAGTCTGTCTAAATTTTTTAATTAATCTCTTCACAGTTGATGAAGTTCAAACACTATTCCGACCATATTTTGCACGAAAATTGCAAACTGTAGCTGCCAAACCTTCATTATTTTTTAAATATTGCTCAACAATGAAAACGTGTTGTTCTTGCATGTAGCCCTCCATTTTTAATAACCCTGAACTGTCAGCTGTCACGCTTCTTTTTCATTGGCAACACTTGACAGCACACATGGCATAAAATTCAAATCTTGAGTGAAATTTGGGACACCCTTTATCTGCAAAATCCTTTCACATCAACACCCAGCTTAGTGCTTGATTGAAAAACCAGGAGAAGGAGAAGGTGTGTGTACACCAGGGACCTGGGATTTTAAGGGCCATTTCAGAATTATGCCTGTGATAGAAATGTTATACACATATTAGGTATTTTTATGAACAGAGTTTCAAGAACCAGAACACAAATCTTCTGATTGTTGTTTCAGTTTTCCTTCTAATTCAGTGGCATTTCTCAAACCGAGTTCCCCCAACTTCTAATGAGTATTCCACAAAAAGAAGGCGTGTTATTTAGTAAACTGGGTGAGAAATGTTGAGTTTAAAATTAAACAAATTTCTTACCTGTAGGACTTCTCTGAGTCTTCAATATGTGGGTTAGTCTGGTCCTCTAAGAAGCAGACACCAACCTGGACTTGAGGTGGAAGAGAGTTATTGGAGGAACACCTGTGAGGAGAAAATAGGGAAGGAGCCAGAGGAGGCTGGGAGAGCCATCAGACTGAGTAGTAGTTCTGACCATTGATAAGGAGAAGGGGAAGGGGGAAGAAGGGGGGGAAGGAAAGAAGAAAGTAAAGTTTTACATTAGAGTGTAGTTCTAAGAAAGTTCAATGCCAACAGGGAGTCAATGCCAACAGAGTCATCAAGCCAATGTCCTACATCTTGCATATGTAGGCCTGCTTTAGTGGACCTGCCATACTCAGTCATTGGCTGGAAGAAACCTTTGGGAATCTGGTCTCAGTTTTAAACAGTGACGGATTTTAAAATAAAGAAGTTGGAGATGTTGGTCAATTATGCCCTCCAGAATAGGCATCTGAGAGGCACATTTTTCATGGTTGCTCAACATGTTAGTATGCACTTGTAAATTTCCAAGAGGAGATTTTTTTTCTTTTTAGTGCAACCCCCATTAGCATCAAGTTTTCAGGGATCACCATTTGTGGTCTACCATTGCACTACCACCTCACATGCACTTTCCTTGGTGTATGAAGATTTGACCTTCCTCATGTATGTGCTCTGAGCTTTCTCCTCTAGTGGAGCAGCCAGTCTCTTAATTACTAGTACTTACCCTCCTGTCATGTGTCTGCATGTTGCCTAAGGTAAGGTCTATCAACCTGGAGCAGAGGTTTGCTCTGTGTAGTCAATTAGCCAGTTAGAGGATGAAATTTGTAACCTACCCGCTAGTCTGCAGATTGTGCAGGTAGAGATTGTACCCTACATTTTGCGGATAGTGGAAATGTTTTGGCTACTTCCTCCTTCTCTCTCCTTCTCTATCACTCCATGGGATAGTGATTAAGAATCGAGATATTTGTCCATGTGTAGTATAATTTGTTTGGACATTAACTAGCACTAGCCAGCTCTACTTAGGGAGGCTGGCACAATTTGGGAGTCCATCGGCAAACCAAAGGGGAAGAAATGTTAAATATTTAAAATCCAGTGGAGGGATTTCTGCTCTGGCAAAGATGGAGTAAACGAGGCCAGAATTACTCTCTTCTCTGAAATAACTAAAACACTACGCAAAATATATGAAATAATGGTTCTCAAACTATTGAACAGCAGGCAATAAAGAACACTGTCCCTGAGAGACAGTGGAGACATGGAATAAGCTCTATTATTGCCCCTATTTACTTCCTTGAGAGAATTTCCAGTCAGTGGCAGAGGAAAAGAAACACCAAGAAGAGTTGACGGACTTTCTGAATTGAGAAGATAGCACAGAGAGACCAGAGAGACCAGCATAGCTAGAGTTTACAGGGTGGAGTACTGAATAGTCCATGTGTGTGAGGAAATGGTTCCAGGTGAGGAAAACCCCCAAACCTGAAAGAACAGTAGCCAGAACTCACACAGGGCCAAGAATTATACCTGTTCCCACCAACCAGTCTTAAAACCTCATAATTCATAGGACGTTAGGTAGATGGGTGGGTTGGGGACCAAAATTAATGGTAGGCTGAATGTTTTTCTGTTCCTGTCCAACTAATTTTAAAAGCAAGGCCCAAAGGATCAAATTATTTTCAAGTAACTTTGTGTTCCAGGGAAAACTCACGAATATTTATAGGAAAACTAAAATGTCCAATACCCAATAAGGTAAGTTTACAATGAGTCACATTAATTTTTTTTTAAATCACCAGGCATGCTTAGAAGCAGGACACTATGGCCTGTTATAACGAGAAAAATAATAAAAAACTGACCCAGAACTCACAGAGATGTTAGAAGTAACAGACAAGGACATTTAAACAGATATTATAACTGGTTTTGTTGGATTAAAAACTAGTAGAAAGATTAAGTAAATAAGTAAAAACCAGGAAAAATGTATTTTAAAAGGACCCAAATTGAACTTCTAGAGTTAAAGACTAGAATATCTGTGATGAAAAACACTGGATAGTATTAATGACAGATTAAACATTGCAAAAGACAATACTGGTTAATTGAAGACTGCAATAGAAATTACACAAAATGAAACAGAACAAATGAAAAAATAAATAAAGAAGAAAGCATCAGCCTGGCCAGAGTGGCTCAGTGGTTGAGCGTTGACCTATGAGGCAGGAGGTTATGGTTTGATTCCAGGTCAGGGCATATGAGCACGTTGCAGGCTTGAACCCCAGTGGGGGGCATGCAGGAGCCAGCCAATCAATGATTCTCTCTCATGGTTGATGTTTCTATCTCTCCCTCTCCTTTTCTTTCTAAAATCAATAAAACAGTAAATTAGGGAAAAAAGCATCAGTGAGGCATGCAACAACTTTAAGCAGCCTAATTTATGTGCAATATGAGTCCCCATATAAAGGAAGAGACAGAAAATGTATTTGAAGAAATAGTGGCTGAACAATTCCCAAATCTGAAGAATAGAATAAACCTACAGATCCAACACAGTCAATGAACCCAACACAAGAAATAAAAAAAACGACTCCAAATCATGTCACAATCAAGTTTCTCAAAACCAGTGGAAAAGAAAAAATGATTTTTTAACACCTTTCGTACCGCTCACGAGCTTTCTCGTGTTTCACGCGCCATCTGTTATGGACCTTAGATGTCAATACACTGTCTTGTCCACATCGAATGAAGCGATCTCATTGGTGGAAACCGTGCATGTCAATCTACGAAAAACTATATAATTACACAAACCCATAAAGCATTGCAGTTACATTGTATTTTGGTCATTCGAATAGTCTTCGTCTTCAAGTTCCTGGCACTTTTAATAATGCTTTCTTTCAGAAAAAGGAAGGAAACCAACGAAACTGATACACTTTCTTTCGTGTTGTTCCATTCTAAGAAAAACGATGAAATGGACAAAAAAAGTAGTGCTGTACCTTATAAACTGTGGACTTTTCAATTCATTTAGAGTGTACAACGTCCTCAATCCTCAAGCAAAAATGAAGTATAAACAGTTTCTGCTATCGGTGGTGAGAGACTGGATAACGGATGACAAAAATGAAGGCTCTCCGGAACCAGAGACAAATCTGTCCAGCCCTTCCCCTGGGGGTGCAAGGAGAGCTTGGCTCAGTGGATAGAGCGTCGGCCTGCGGACTGAAAGGTCCCAGGTTCGTTTCCGGTCAAGGGCATGTACCTGGGTTGCGGGCACATCCCCAGTGGGGGATGTGCAGGAGGCAGCTGATCGATGTTTCTCTCTCATCGATGTTTCTGACTATCTCTCTCCCTTCCTCTCTGAAAAAAAAATCAATAAAATATATTAAAAAAAAAGAGCTTCACAGATAAGAAAACGCTAAAAGAGTTCATCACCACCAAACCAGTATTATATGAAACGCTGAAAGGTACCCTTTAAGAAGAGGAAGAAGAAGAAAAAGGTAAAGATACAAATTATGAACAACAAATACACATCTATCAACAAGTGAATCTAAAAATCAAGTGAATAAGTAATCTGATGAACAGTATGAACTGGTGATTGTAATAGAATCAGGGACATAGAAAGGGAATGGCCTGCCTATTCTTGGGGGGGGGGGGGTGTGGGGGGTGCGGGAAGAGATTGGACAATAATCGTGCACCTATGGATGAGGACAGTGGGTGGGGAGTGAGGACGGAGGGTGGGGTGGGAACTGGGTGGAGGGGAGCTATGGGGGGAAAAAAGAGGAACAAATGTAATAATTTGAACAATAAAGATTTAATAATAATAAAAAAATACAACTAAAAGACAAAACGGACATCATCCAGAACCACAGGAAGGCTGGCTGAGTGGAAATTCTACAACTAGAAGGAAAGAGAAAAGCACACTGAGACTCAGAGGAGGTGCAGAAGTAAAGTGCAGAGGTACGGAGGCGCACACTGAAAGGGCTGGCAACTGAGGACTCGGTTGTTTTTTTCAGTTGGGGGGAGACTCAAGCTCCCGACGGCCCTGACTCCAGTTCCGGGAGAGTCTCTGGATACCCAGACTCATACGGGGAGAAACTGGACTGTCTGACAGGGGGAGAACTCAAGGGCGGCTTTCTCTCAGAGGTGCTTGCAGCGATTACCCCTGCCACTGAGACCCGGGACCTCTTAGGGCAGTGCTGAGGATCAGCCATAGTTATTTGCTCCACCCTGTTGATTACCTGGACCCATGCTCCATCCAAGCTGTGTGCAGAGGCTTTTGCATTAGAATGCCATAGCCCTTTGCAATCTAAAATTACCTAACAAACTGCAGCTGGGTCAGAGAGATCCAGATCATCCAAAAGAAGGCCCAAGGCCCCACAGCAGACTGCATTGCTTCACAGCTGGGCCTCATCTGGGCACCTCCAAATCCCAAACAAAGCAGAGGAATCTGCAGATCTCTCCATAGCTCCTGCTGGGTAGCCTCAGGCAGAGGCTAAATTAGCACCTCCTTAGAGATCCAAGTGCCAGTGTACCCAGTGGTCAGAGTGGGACCATCCAGATTACAACTCCTCAGATCCATAAGGGACACACTCAGGGGGCAGACTCAGTGAGCACCAAAGCCCCACTGAAACAAGTCTTGCCCCACAAGGATGTCTCCAGCATAGAAGTTCTCCCATCGTAGACACAGCTGAATCTCACAGCCAATTGGCCTGGAGTTCAATTCCTCCCAGTGATACCAACTACAATCAAGGCTTAACTACAACAAGACTGTGCACACAGCCCACAAAGGGGTGCACCAAGAGTGTCCACCTCAGGTTATTGGGGAGGCTGAGCCACTGGGCCCTATAGGGCACCCAGCACAGAAAGCCACTCTATCAACACAGGGAAGCATAAAAAATGTGGAGACAAAGAAACAGGTCACAAATGACAGAAATGGAGGAAAGCAAACTATTACATATAGAGTTCAAAACCACGGTTTTCAGGTTTTTCAAGAATTTTCTAGAAACTGCTGATAAATTTAGTAAGACCCTCAATAATTCTAGTGAGAGCATCGATAAATTTAGTAAGACAGTCAATAAGTCTAGTGATACCCTCAAGGATATGAAAAAGGACCAACTAGAAATTAAGCATACACTGACTGAAATAAAGAATATTATATAGAGATCCAACAGCAGACTAGAGGATACCAAGAATCAAGTCAAGGATTTGAAGTATGAAGAAGTAAAAAACAGCCAACCAGAAAAGAAAAAAGAATCCAAAAATAATGAAGATAGTGTAAGGAGCCTCTGGGACAACTTCAACCATACCAACATCCCAATTATGGTGGTGCCAGAAGAAGAGAGAGAGCAAGATATTGAAAACCTATTTGAAAAAATGATGACAGAAAACTTCCCCTACCTGGTGAAAGAAATGGACTTACAAGTCCAGGAAGTGCAGAGAACCCCAAACAAAAGGAATCTAAAGAGGACCACACCAAGACACATCATAATTAAAATGCCAAGAGCAAAAGACAAAGAGAGAATCTTAAAAGCAGCAAGAGAAAAACCCTAGTTACCTACAAGGGAGTACCCATACGATTGTCAGCTGATTTCTCAACAGAAACTTTGCAGGCCAGAAGGGAGTGGCAAGAAATATTCAAAGTGATGAATAGCAAGAACCTACAACCAAGATTAGTCTACCCAGCAAAGCTATCATGTAGAATTGAAGGTCAGATAAAGATCTTTACAGATAAGAAAAAGCTAAAGGAGTTCATCACCACCAAACCAGTATTGTATGAAATGCTGAAAGGTATTCTTTAAGAAGAGGAAGAAGAAAAAGGTAAAGATACAAATTATGAACAACAAATACGCATCTATCAACAAGTGAATCTAAGAATCAAGTGAATAAATAATCTGATGAACAGAATGAACTGGTGATTATAATAGAATCAGGGGCATAGAAAGGGAGTGGACTGACAATTCTCGGGTGGAAAGGGGTGTGGGGGTGCAGAAAGAGACTGGACAAAAATCGCACACCTATGGATGAGGATGAGGGGGTGGTAAGGGCAAAGGGTGGGGTGGGAACCAGGTGGAGGGGAGGTATGGGGGGAAAAGAGGAACAACTGTAATAATCTGAACAATAAAGATTTAAAAAAATAAAAAATAAAATAAAATGTACAGTTTACACATGTGAAAACTAAGGCTATTTGCAGCTTCTCATACAAGTGAGAAGAATCCTATCTAATAAAAGAGAAAAGGGGTAATTAACCGTACCTCCGCTATGCTTCCCATTCGCTAATCAGCAAGATATGCAAATTAACTGCCAATAAAGAAGGCGGCCGGCAGCCACGCAGCTGAAGCGAGCAGGATGCTTGCTTGCTCCAGTGATGGAGGAAGCCAAGGTTCCCCGCCTGCAGTGGCCCGGCTCTGAGCTCCGAAAGCAACAGCTCCAAAAGCAACAAAGTTTCAATTATAGAAGCTAAACAAACCCCAGATAACTGCTTTCAGCCAGCTGCAGCCTCAGGTCTAGAGCGAGCAGGACGGCAACAAAGTTTCAATTTTAGAAGGTAAATAAATCCCAGAATAAAAAAAAAAGGAAAAAAAAAAGGAGAGGTTGGGAGCTTCAGTCGCTGGCCAGCCTGAAAACGGCCCTCATCCCCTCACCCAGACTGGCCAGGCACCCCAGTGGGGACCCCCACCCTGAAGGGGGTGTGACCAGCTACAAACAGACATCAGTCCCTCACCTAGGCACCCAAGTGGGACCCCCACCCTGTTCTGGGACACCCTTCAGGGCAAACCAGCCGGCCCCCACCCGTGCACCAGGCCTCTATCCTATATAGTAAAAGGGTAATATACAAACTGACCCTAACAGCAGAGAGACTGGGAATGACTGGTCACTATGACACACACTGACCACCAGGGGGCAGATGCTCAATCCAGCAGCTGCCCTCTGGTGGTCAGTTAGTTCCCACATGGGGGTGCTCTGCTCAGCCACAAGCCAGGCTGATGGCTGCCAGTACAGCAGTGGTGGTGGGAGCCTCTCCTGCCTCCTCAGCAGCGCTAAGGATGTCCAAATGCAGCTTAGGTCTGCTCCCCGCTGGCAAGTGGACATCCCCCTAGGGCAGCCAGGCTGCCAGAGGGATGTCTGATTGCCAGCTTAGGCCCCATTCCCCCAGGGAGTGGGCATAAGCCAGCAGGTGGTCATCCCGGAGGGGTCCCAGACTGGGAGAGGGCACAGGCCGGTCTGAGGGACCCCCCCCCCCCAAGTGCACAAATTTTTGTGCACCTGGCCTCTAGTAAAAACATAAAACAATACAATTCACTAGGTAAAGGATAGATATTTAGGCTTTAAAACGTGGTTTTCCGAATTTTGAAAGTCAGAAAATAGAACCAGTTCTTTCTTTGACCATGATTTCTTTATCCTATTTCTTTGAAGTCAGCCAACACCTGCCATGTTGAGTTGCTCTAACAGTTACCGTGAAATAATGAGGTTATTTGAAAGTAAGTGTAGCTTCTTGGGTGAGGAGGAAGAACAGGTCATGGCTGTATTTGGCTATGGAAAAACTAGCCCCTGGGCCTTCTTGAAAAGGTCCAAGAGGGCAGTGTGAACTGTGATATTGGGCCACCTCTGAGAGGAGATCTGAGGACAGAGGCTTTCCTTTGAGGCTGTGGCAAGGGCTGGCTGAGTGGCTGACTCTGTCCTTACACACACAGTGTACCTGCCAACTGGTAAATGCTCTGGCGCTCAGCGGCTGCGGAGGTATAAACTTGGAATCCCAGCTGGAAAACATTACTGGCATGCTGTTCCAGCAGGTGAGTGCTGGGGGCTGCAGGTATCCTGGGCTTGGTCTTCCCCTCTTGTTTGAAGGTGATGGTTACCCCAGAGCAGATCACTACCTCCACACTGCCCTGGGCTTTTGTCATGGTGACCGTAACTGCACACACCTCAGGCTTCCCTGCCTGGATTCTAGTCACAGAGTGGATATTCTCTATGAGGTAAATTGAATACATTTCTGTATGTTTCTGGGGGTGGAGGCCATTGTTGCTCCCTCTAAACTGGTTAAGGGCAGAGAGTCCAAACCGACCCATTAGGCCTGTGGGAAATGGCAGGCCCTCTGTGTTGTAGCCTAGAGGAGGAAGAGGACAATTGAACATTTTGCTTAAAGGTGTTACCGTCCATATATTTGCTGGCCACTGTCTTCTTTTCTTTGGGGCTGTGTAGGTGTATTCCTGGGTCCTATTTTCACATCCTCCTTATGGACAAGTGCCGCACTTTTTCTGGCTGCATACCTCAGTTTCTCCATCCATGCCCAGAGCCCCAGACTTTTCAGTGCTCCCAGGTCTGATGCCCTTGGTCTCCCCACAGCTTTCTGAACGAGTGAACCCAGCAGACCCTCACTCTGTGGAGAACCACAGCCTCGCCCTGAGGGCTTTCTTCATCATGGGTAAGTCCACACATTTTCCTAACCCCAGGTATGGGTCTGGGGACTTTGTACTCCATGGGAGGCTAGGTTCCCAAGACCGCCTTCTTTCCTTAAGACAAGATGCAAAGTAATCCATGTAAAGTTTGCCTGAAATTCAATGAATCTCCAAGGGCACAGACATTCTCCCTTCCCTATCCCTTTTGTTACCACTCCCTTCCCCTGGGATTGGCTTCCCGTTCTCCTTTGGTGATCCTGAGCTCAGAAAGGTGATACTGTGATTAGAGCACTGATGGTCAGGAAAGAGGTTCTGACCTAATTGGTGATCATATGGTGGGGCATGGGAGGGACAGGCCTAGGTTAGGAAAAGCATCTGCCCCCAAGCGTGGCACATGGTAAATGCTGGACAAACACTGGCTCTCTTTCTTCCTGCTTCTTTCTCCAACCTAATAGACCCTATTTATCCAGCCCATGGCATCAGTGGTTTGCTGTGAGCATGATTTACTTCTACACACCACCTCCCACTTAAACATACCCCTGACTCCCTTTATTCATGCCCTCTAATAGCCAAGTTATACCAGGATCAGATGGTATCCCTATTACTAACCGCCATGGAATCCAGTGATCCAGCCAAGATGGAATCAGCCCTTCAAGCGTTCACAGATGTGTTCCAGGAATGTGAGTGGGAACCCAGCCTGGTCCTAGGGATCTTCTCAGGAAATATCCTTGCTCTCTCTCTCTCTTTCAATAAAATAAAAACAACATATCCTTTGGGTGAGGATTATAAAAACTAAAAATGTAGGTAACATCAATTCTTACCTTTAGCCATTTTTAGTGGGAATTAAAGGACAAAACATATCTTGGATTGTAGGTTTTAACTTCAATCAAGTGTCCATCAAAACATTGCTGTGTGACTAACAGTACGAAGCACAAAAATTACACACTTAAATAAGATATGGTCTTTGTTCTGAGGAGCTCAGTCAAGTAGGGAATATGAGACTGTTCACACAGCAAAAGGATACAGGATAATAGCTGATAAACTACTTAAATGTGATGGCAATGGGCAACAGGAAGGGAGAAGGCGTCAGTCAGGAGATGGGACAGACTCTGTGTAGGAGCTGTGCTGAGAGTAGAAAGGAGACTGAGTCAGCAAAAGGAATTCACACAGAAGAGCAGTGCTGGCAGTTCTAAAGGTTGAGATAGGCAGAGGGTGAGCAGAACAGCTCCGCCAATGAGGTAGACTTGTGTGGTCAGCTGTGGGAGTCTGGCAAGCTCTGAGGGGCAAGTGCTAGCTTGATGAAATACTGTTTTAGGTCACTTTTTAGTCTGGTTTGAAGCAGAGGGGTGGTGGAGATAGCATCTTGGGTTTGATCTGGCCTTGAAGAGCAGGACTGTATCTAAAATTTCTCCTGGCTGTCTGTCTTCTCATGCCTCCCAAAGCAACAAAGGGGGAGGAAGGAGACTGACCGCTCCGCATGTCTGTCTCTCCTCTAGTGCCTCAGACCAAGAAGCTGCAGCGCATGGTACTGAATTCAACCATTCTGGTGATTCAGGAGGACCTCAAACCAGTGAGCAGAGTGGCAGAATGTTGGGGCTGGGAGGGCAATTGCTGATTTGAGAACTTGAGGTGTGGTAAGATGGAGAGGGGGAGGTTTGGGGGAATGAAGAGAGAGGTAAGGCCCCCTTGCCAATCTAGTTCTGGCCTCAGACTTCTGCCCATGGGTTACATTTGGGCTTGTCAAAACCTGAGAAAGGTTTGAGAAGTGAACAGGTGGTTGCTTCCTATTTTCTGAGCCTTTTCTGTGGGCAATACTGTGGTGAGCCCAGTAGGGACATGGAGCTCTGAAAGATATTAATTTTCCCCCCAGAGAATTCACAGTTTGGTTAGGGAGAGAAGCTGAAACATCACATCTTGCATGTGGTCTGAGAAGATATATATATATATATATATATATATATATATATATATATATTAATATATGCTTTTCTTTATATATCTATATATATATATGTAAATTCTTTCTTTAAAATTTTTATTCAATTACAGTTGATATACAATATTATATTAGTTTCACGTGTACATCCTAGGGATTAGACATTTATTTATATAACTTATGAAGTGATCACCCCAATAAATCTAGTATACACCCAGCATAGTTATTACAAAATTATTGACTATGTTCCCTATGCTGTACTTTACATCCCATGACTATTGTATAATTACCAATTTGTACTTCTTAATTCCTTCACCTTTTCATCCATCCACCCACTCCCCTCCCATTTGCCAACTGTCAAAATGTTTTCTGTGTCTATGAGTCTGTCTCAGTTCTGCTTGTTCATTTATTTTGTTTTTTATATTCCACAACTAAGTGAAATCATATTGCATTTGTCTTTATCTGTTTGACTTATTTCACTCAGTACAACACCCTCTGCCAATGGCCAGATTTCATTCTTTTTAAGGGTTGAGTCATATTCCACTGTATATATGTACCACTTCTTCTTTACCCATTCCTCTATTGATGGACACATAGGTTGTTTCCAGATCTTGGCTATTATAAATAATGCTGCAAGAAACATATGGATGTATATGTCTTTTCAATTTAGCGTTTTGGGTTTCTTGAGATAAATATCCAAAAGTGAAATTGCTGGGTCCTCCTTTGGCTCTCTGTATAGTCTTTGTTTTAAAGTCTATTTAGTCTGATGTAAGTATTGGTACTCCAGCTATTTTTGTTTTGTTACCATTTTCATGAAATACCTTTAGCCATCCCTTTATTTTCAGTCCGTGTATGTGTCTTTTGACCTGAAGTGACTCTCTTGCAAATGGAAGCATCTTGTGTTCTTATCCATTCAATCATCCTATGTCTCATGATTGGAGCACTTTATTCATTTGCATTTAAAGTAATTGTTGATAGATATGTACTTACTGCCATTTAATTATTCATATTTTTGATATTCCTTTCTTCTTCTCCTTAAAGAAGTCCCTTTAACATTTCTTGTAATATTAGTTTGGTGTTGATGAACTCCTTTAGCTTTTCTTGTCTTGGAAGCCTTATCTCTCCTTGGGTTCTAAAGGACAGCCTTGCTGGTTAGAGTGATTTTGGTTGTAGGTCTTTGCTTTTCATTACTTTGAATATATCTGGCCAGCAAAGTTCCTGTTGAGAAATCAGCTGGGAGCTCCCTTGTAGGTAACTAACTGTTTTTCTCTTGCTGCTTTTAAGATTCTCTCTTTGTCTTGAACATTCTGCATTTAATTATGATGTGTTTAGTGTGGGCCTCTTTGGGTTCATCGTGTTTGGGACTCTCTGCACTTCCTAAACTTGTATGTCTATTTCCTTTACCAGGTGAGGGAAGATTTCTATCATTATTTTTTTCAAATAAGTTTTCAATTCCTTCCTATTTCTCTTATCCTTCTGGCACCTGATGATACGAATATTTGTATGCATGATATTGTCCCAGATGCCCCCAAACTATCCTCATTTTTTTGGGTCCTTTTTTTTTTGCTGTTCTAATGAGGTGTTTTCTGCTACCTTATCTTTCAAATTGCTGACTCAATATTTTGTGAGAAACCATATTTTTTAAAAAGCTCTTCAGACAGGGCTGGAGACAGCAGAGACTGCTTCAGTTCTGGATCACACAGAATAGGGGAACAGGAGAAGAGGAGAGCAGTGGTTTGGGGTACCAAATGCACGACAATAGCATCATCCCTAAAAATACATCCTCAGAAGGTTAATAGAAAGCTTGGAATCTTGAGGGATGGGCCCTCAGGACTTGTGGGATTTGTTCCTGGCTTTCCCTAGGAAGGCCAGACCATGGGACTTTCCTGGACTCAGATTCTCCCCCAATCCCACACTCCTGCTAATTTTCATATCTCTGGGGAAATAAGGTGAGGGCAAGGTAAGTACTAGAGTTCTCCATGGAGGTGGTGGGAGCTGAAGCGGTTAGAACTTCAGGGCAAAGTACAGAAGTGGTCAGGGTTAGTGGCTTGCGGTCTGTCATTATCGAGAGCCCACTGTAGAGTCTCACTGGGTTTGGTGTCAGGAGATCTGATCCCCTCACCTGCCTTGGTCCTCTGTGTCCTCACCTGGATTATGGAGGGTCACACTGGGAAGTCCCTGACATTCCTTTCTGTCTTGTCATGTGATGGTCTGTGACTCCACAGGTGCCGAAGTTCCTCGTGCACTTCATTGAGATACTGGGTCAGCATAACTACTTGGCCTTGCCCCAGGGGAACACTCTAATCAGCTATATCATCAAGCTTGTGGAGACTGACTCATCAGTGAGCAAGGGACTGGGCAGGGAGGGGACCGAGGATGGGAGCACACCTCAGGGGATAGAACAAGAGGAAGGCAGGGTTGGGAGCAGGAGGGAAACAGGAGGGTATGCCTGGCACATGTGAAGGGTCTTTGGTCTGTAAAACCCTAAGCAGTGAGCCAGGGAAGGCTGTGAACCCAGAGACTTAGCTAGCATTGGTTTTAGATTTAAATCTTTCCTTTTCTTATCCTAGAATGAAGAGGACATCCGAATAATGTGTTCCAGAATCCTACAGATGGTATAAACAGCTAGGGCCAAACAGGCCTCTCCATTTCCTCCTCCCCTGGCTCCCCAGATTACTACCCTGACCCTGCCCCCACCCCTGACTGCCTCCCACTTTCCCCTTCCATCAAATGCCTTGTGGTGTCTCTGTCCCCTCAACCCACCTGCATTTCATTCCCTACAAGTGCCTGGGGTTCCACTGAGAAGTGCTCAGGGCAGCAAAAGAGGGTCTCTGGGTGTGGATTTGGAAGCCAGAGTCTGAGTCCTGATCAGCCAGTTTTCTAGCTGTAAAATCTTGAATAACTTGTTCTCCCAGCTGCAGTGTCTTCTTTTTTTAAAAAGGGGGTGGTTATATTTCCTGACTGTTCTCAGCAACCTCCAGGGGTTCTGGGAGGCTCATATGAACTGATTTGCATCAGAGCTGAGGAAAGGGCTGTGTTGTGGGAGGGAAAGGACTTAAGATTCACTCTCCCTCCCAGTGAGCTCTGCCTCCTGACCTTCAGCATGTCTCTGACTCTGGAAGGTTCCTCAATGAAGGTGATTACAAGTCACACATTCCAAATTTCAAGAAGTCCTCATCTGTCAAGTCAACTTATGCCTGCTATAAGTTTAATCAGGACCTTGGTTATACTTTTCCAACATGCAGTGAGGGGTTGGGGGTGGGGTGGGGGAGAGAGAGAAAGAAGAGGGAGAGAAGGGAAAGAATGGATATGAATGGGTTAAGGGGGCTCTGTATACAGGCCTCAAATACTCGGTCCAGAAAGGGAGACAAGGTCTTGGGGTTGGAGACTGATGACGGGCTGACTTGGGGCTTGGCATTGAAATTCTTGCCACATCTCCTGCCAGGTATCTTTGCCCAAACTGGTCACGTTGGTGTGTGAGCCCAACAACACCTTGGCCTTTGTGCCTCTGTGTAAGGCAGCCACACAAATGGCTCTGAAGGCCCGTTCCCTGGGACAGGTTCCTTACCTCAGCAGCTTTCACCAGGATCGTAAGTACAAGGGTGGGGCAGCCTGTGGAGAGGTGCTCACTGTGAAATTAAGTCTGTTTGTGGGCATGGAGTGTTGTAGTTGGGGGCTGGCTGAGACACTGCAGGGGTGATGGTTGTGGGGAAGAGGATGAAGAGGATGGTGGAGATGGGGTTGTAGGTTCCATGCTTGGGCCATGATGGGAAGAGTAAGGCAACTACTTAAGGCCATTTGGCTTCATGAATGAAAAGGGGATGCCTCTCAAAGTCACAGTTCCTTCTTGCCTTCACTCCTTATTATAAAACACTTGATTCAAGATGTACAAACATTGTTAATTACAAAGTCATGAATACACACACTCCTGACCCTTAGTTCTTCCTTTGCCCTAACTCTGAGCCTCACTCTGTGCTCACCCCATCCCTGACCTTTAACCCCAGTGGGACTTAGGGTTAGAGTTAGGATGTCTGTTCAGCATACCATTGGTGTGTGTGTGTTTTTTAAAGGCTGAAGATATAATGGTTTGTGTTTTAGTCTGAATCAAAATGTCACAGCTCCCGTGGCATTGACACTGATGTTCCCTCTCCTCTTTGCTCTTTCTCCTCGTCTAAAGTACTGACGGGGAGCTGCCAGTGGAGGCTGGGGGTTGAGTATCCTGAAGTGTGCACTGACTCTGTCCTCTTCTTTTATCCTCTCTCTAACTTAGCTACCGAATACATTTCCCCTCAGAGACTCCTGACCCATCTTGTGGTAAGTGATGCCAGAATGAGTACTACAGTCATATATTCTTCCATCCACTCATCAACCCATCCATCCATCCACTCATTTCACAAAGAGCTGGTTACTACTTTGTCTCAGGCATTATGCTGGGTATGGAATAATGAGATAGGGGCCAAAGAGCATGGAGGAGGGACCTGGGAGCATAGTGGTGAGGCCTCGAGATGAGGATGTGGGCAATGGGAAAGGCTTGCCTTTCTCCTGTGTGGCCTTATTGTGAGCTGCTCTCTGTTGACCGTGGACAAGCCCACATACCTTTCTGGATCTCTGTTTTGAGTTTCTCTATTAGCCCAGACATTATGTGCTAGAAATATGCACACTTGGAATGACAAAGGTAGACCTACCCTTGAGGTGTTCACAGACTTAGTGGGGAAGACAAGTGTGGGAATAGCTATCTACAGCCTAGTGTGACACATGTACTAATAGATGAATACATAAGGTGCAACGGGACTTAGAAGAACAACAGGCTCACATGGTCTCCAGGAGGCAGGAAGGCATCACAGAAGAGGTGATGTTTCCAGAGCATCTGGGAGGATGTAGGAGTTCAACAGGTGGCAAAGAATGGGCAGGGCCTAAGCTCCAGCTCTACCATTCTATGGATTTGCTTTCATTTTCTTTCTTCTTTTAAATATTTTCTCTGCCTCCTGCTTGCTTCTCAGATGTGTTCCCGGAAGCCCTACAGGGAAAAGGAGTTTGGTACAAGCTCTCTGAGGCTACTATCTGCCCTGCATCCTATCACTTCTCTGCATCCTATTATAAACCACAGTGTTGGCCAGCTGTGGAGGAAGGTGATCCCACAGATGTTGGAGATACTGGATGGTAAGGGCTTGGTTAGCAGGGGGAGGAATGAAGCTGGGACAGTGGCCAGACTCCAAAAGAGATGGCGTCCCCAGGTGCAGGATGGACCTTCCTTAGGGTGAGGAGAACTGGAACCAGTCTCTCTGTCCCTTTGAGGTGCTATTGGATGGGTCTGCTTTTGGGGGCAATGTTGTGAACTGAGCAGAAACACAGTCCAAAGTTCTGTGGCTCCAGGGTTCCCAGAATGACTCCTGCACTTGCTTATGGGCAGAAGATCAGGGAAGAGTGTGGGCTTTGGAAACAGACCAGTTTTGTATCCTTGCTCTGACACTGGTCAGCTGTGTGTATTTGACCTTTGGAAAGTCATTCATCTTCTGGAGGCTCTGGAAAGTGGGAGAGCAGTTACCTTGTAGGCTGAGTGCCGCATAGTACTTAAATGTTTTCTTCTCCCTGGCTGGGACCTTCCGGTTGAGTGGGTCCCCATGCTCTCTCCTTTCCTAGATCATACTGAGAAGAGCCTGAATCAGGAGGAGTGGGTGGACAGGCTGTTCCTGGTAAGCACTCCCCAAGACCTCCCTCCCTCCACACTTGCCTTCTTTCCCATCTTCAAGTATCTGAGGGAGGATATCACCAGGCCCCCAGAGACTGAGGTCATGATCAAGGGCCTAACTGCTCAAACAAATCTCTTTCTGTGGTCCCCTTGCCTCCTGGCCTCTGCCTCAGAGTATTTGACTATGTGCTAAGTCTTGAGCCCCCTTCCATACCCTTACAACCCTATATCAAGGGGGAGTAAGGGAAAGGGCCATAGCTGTATGTCCTTGGGCAAGGTATTTAGCCTTTGCATGTCTCAGGTTCTTCATGGGTTAAATGGAAGTAACTCCTGCCTCCCAGAATTAAAAAGGATGATATCAGAGAGGACCTTGTAAATTGGAAAGGGCTTCACACATGTAATTGGCATTACCATCATTGTCACTGTAATGTCATTCTTCAGTCCTAACTCCCACCATGTGTTTCACCTCTTTATCCATATTTACAGGCCATAACCCCTGTCTCTTGCTTCTTCTTGACCCCACTTTTGTGGAGCAGAACAGCCTACCACTGTCCTTTGTGGTCCTCTTCTCCCTTCTTCTTCCTCAGTTTTTGAGTCAGTCATTAGTGGCTATTGATGATGACCGCTGGCAGGAGCAACTCATCAGAGTCATCTTGGAGAGGATCCGTTATTTCAGTGATGATGGTGATGAGAAGGTTTGTCTGGGTGTGTGGTGGTTGCAATGTGGGGGCGGGGGGAGTGCATTGAAGGTGGAGGATGGTGCTGAAGAAACCTGGTGCTCACACAGGTGCCTGAGGAAATGTGAATGAGTAAAGGCCTTGGGGAAAAAATAAACCAGTGTTCCTGCATCCTGGCAATCAAGGGGTGGAGAGGACCACAAACTGGTCGTCACACTGGCATGACAAAAATATCAAAAGTGTCTTACTTTTGCTTAGCCTTTTAGGCTTTATCAAGAACTTTGCCATCTATTGTCTTCATTGAAACCTCCTAATAGTCTTAATAGAATGAAGCTTGTACTTGGTGCAGTGGAAAGATTGTTGATTTTAGAGTCCTATTTAAGCAGTCAATTGAAGTAATATTTGAGGGCATCCCATAGACCAGTGATGGCGAACCTTTTGAGCTCGGCGTGTCAGCTTTTTGAAAAACCCTGATATTTGCAACCATAGTAAAACAAAGACTTATATTTTCGATATTTATTTTATATATTTAAATGCCATTTAACAAAGAAAAATCAACCAAAAAAATGAGTTCACTTGTCACCTCTGACACGCGTGTCATAGGTTTGACATCACTGCCATAGACTGTGCTTCATGTTGGGGATACAGAGTTGAGGAAGAAATATGGGCTCCTTTCCTCACAGAGTGCAAGGTTGTTGGTGGTGAAGGCCTGGGGTCCTGCCCTGGCTTTTCCATGTGCTCCCAATTTAGTCTTAATAAAGTGTCAACAATAAAGATTTTTAAAATATTAGCCTAAATAACCTATAGCTGTTGTCATCTCTACCTTGATGTTGAAGAAAGACAATCCAGGAGGATTTAAAATCTTAAGAAAATTATTGGTAAAACTGGCACCTGAATCCAAGTTTTTTTCTTCCTTTCTTTCTTTTTTTCTTCTTTACTTCCTTCCTTCCTTCCTACCTTCCTCCCTCCCTCACCTGAGGATATTTTCCCATTGATTTTTTAGGGAGAGTGGAAGAGAGACAGAAAGAGAAATATCTAGGTGAGAGAAACACATCAATTGGTTGCCTCCTGCATATGCCCTGACTAAGGACCAGGCCAGGGAGGAGGCTGCAACCGAGATATGTGCCCTTAACTGGAATCGAACCCTTCGGTCCACAGACCAACACTCTATCCACTGAGCCAAACTGGCTAGGGCCTGAATCCAGGTTTCTTGATTTTGATTCCTGTTTTCCTGTCACCGAGAAATACTTTATTTGAGCTCTGGAGGTTTCCAGGAAAGAGGCCTTATTTCTAAGACGGTTTGCTCTCTTATTATTAACAGTACTTATGAAGCACCTAATGTATGCACATCTTTGTGGTTGGTAGATTAGGGACACAAAATGAAGCAAGAGAGAATTGTGATCTTTTTAATTCAGTTATTTAAAAGGTGCACTATCCCTAGCTGGTTTTGCTCAGTGAATAGAGCGTTGGCCTGTAGACCGAAGGGTTCCGGGTTCGATTCCAGTCAAGGCCACATACCTTGGTGGCAGACTCCACCCTTTCTTGGTCCCTGTTCAGGGCGTGTGCTGGAGGCAACAATTGAGGTGTCTCTCTCACATTGATATTTCTCCCTGTCTTTCCCTCTCCCTTCTACTCTCTCTAAAAAAAATCAATGGAAAAATATCCTTGGATGAGGATTAAAAAAGAAGTGCACTAAATGCGTAGAGCAGAGCAGACACTGGGCTGGGCCCAAGGTATTCATGTAAAATCAGCCTCTGTCTTCAGGAAAGCATCATCTGCTTGAGTGAATAGACAAGAAAGTGGGCAATTATTCTAAGCCTTGTAGGTGTCAGGGTGGAAATATGCACTGTGTGCTTGGAAGCAGGGAGGAGGCCTGAGGGGGCTGGGCAGAGAAGCTTTGTCAGAGGCGATCCGCTGTTTAGGTTTGCTCAAGACTGTTTTGATGTTAGTCCTGAAAGTTCAGTGTCCGGGGAACCGCCTCAGTCCTGGGCAAAATGGGAAGACAAGTCTCCTGCAGAGGAGTGGATAAGTCTGGGAAGATGAGTAGTCTTTGCCAGTGAAGCAGAAAAGTAGGTGCCTTAGGTCAGGTTTAATTGATGCAGAGCCTAAGGTGAGGATTCTTGTCAAGTGACTTGGCGAGGAAATGCTCTCAGGAGAACTTGTGATAGAGTGAAGGGCACAGGATAGGGGAGAGGAGAAGCCAAGCCAGGATGTGGCCTGATCCCATGGGAGCCCTGCATGGAAACTGCAGAGTCTATCCTGCCTGGAGACAAGTGAGGGAGCTTTTGTACCCTCTGCCCCCCAGGTTGTTTGTCATTGGCCCAGGTTTCCAAGGTTGGTCCTGTGCAGGGAGGGGAGAGAGAACAATGTAGCGCCTGAGCATCTGGGGTAAGGAGGCCCCAGTCACCTCAGGACAGTTCTCCCCCAAGGCTGCAGGGAGTAGCTGTTCAGAAAAGTTCCTGCAGCCAGTTGAAGGGAAGGAACCCTAAGGTCTGGGCAAGGCACCATGAGCATCTGCTAGAGGGAAAAGATACCCATAAGAGGGGGAGTTAAGGCATTCATTGTACAGCCGGAATGTCCTGTTTGCCTACTGCCTCAGGCACTGATAGCAATGGGGCAGAGTAATGAACTGGGTAGACACTGCTCTTGAGCTCCATTCTCACCTGAGTTGTGGGGTTGGTGCAAGTTGGGAACTAACGGAACAAATCCACAGTCAAGATGAGAGATTATGATAAAGCCCTGAAAGAAGGAAACGGTGATGAGCTGGAGAGGGACTTCGGAGGTCAGAGCAGGCTCACTGAGGTGATATCTGAAAGATGAGAATGAGACATTTGTAAAAATATATATTTTATTGATTTTTCACAGAGAGGAAGGGAGAGGGATAGAGCGTTAGAAACATTGATGAGAGAGAAACATCGATCAGCTGCCTCCTCCTGGGGATGTGCCTGCTGGGGATGTGCCTGCAACCAAGGTACATGCCCTTGACCGGAATCGAACCTGGGGACCTTGAGTCCGCAGGCGGACGCTCTATCCACTGAGCCAAACCGGTTTGGGCAAGAGAATGAGACATTTTGAAGAGCCTGGGGAAGAGGGTTCTACTCAGAGAAAATGGGGAATACAGAGACCCTGAAGAAGGGAGTGGTGAGTCCACACAGTCTGGTATTACAAGGTAGACAGGACAGTGTGCAGTAAGCAAGGATAAAGGCCACTGAAATTCAGAGGAGGGAGAAAGAAGAATTACATAAAAGTTCTTCTTCAATTATACAATTTTGGTTTTAAAGTTATGCAAGTTTAAGGAACTTTTTAAATTTCCTAGCTGTAAGTGGGAGGTATGGGGGTCAGAGAAAGTTCCTAAAGGATCATCCCTAAGAGGCTGAGACATTGGAAAGGCAGCTTTCTCTTCCCTGTAACTTGAACCCCTGCTCTTTATGATCACTGCCTTATCCAGATGCCTCTAGAGAGCAAGGGCCAGGGTGGAGGATGGGGCTGTGGGCAAAGGTGGTGGCTAGTATAGGAAATGCTGCCCTACCCTCATTTCAAGCTATGCGTGACCCTGCCCTCCTACCTTTCCTAGGCTTTTCTCTATAAATTCTTTGGCTTCGCCCTGTGGACCTCAAGAAGTGAGAAACTGGTGAAGATGATGCTCTCCGCCATCCTTCAAACTTCCCATGAAAACGTGCAGGAGAGGGAGGTGAGGCAGAGTGCATTGGCCAAGCATTTTCAGGTTGAGTCAGGATGGCAAGGTGGCTAAAAGCTTGGGCCTGGCAAACCAGAGCACCTGGGTGAGAGTTCCAGCTCTGCCACCTACTCGCTTTGTGCCCTTGAGCAAGTTACCGAACCTCTCTGTGCCTCAGTTTCCTCCTCGTTAAGACAAGGCTATGGTACCTTCCTGATAGGATATTTCTTTAAAAGATTTATTGAATTTTAAGTAATTTTATATTTAGAGGAAAGTTGCAAAAATATCCTAAAGAATTCCTATTTATTCTTCTCCCAGATTCCCAAAATATAAATGTTTTTCCATGTTTGCTTTATCATTCTCTTTCTCATAAATTACATAATTTATTTACTAACATTATTACTATATTTTTTAAATCTGAAATGAAAGCTGCAGTCATGAAGCTCATTTACCCCTAAATACTCTAGTAGCTAAAAATAAAGATATTCTCTTACATAAGCACAGTGCAATGATCAAAATCAGGAAATTAACATTGCTACACCACTGATATGTAAATTATAGACCCAGTTTGAAAATCATTAATTGTCCCAACAATGTGTTTTCGAGAAAAAGAAAAATATTCTTTTTTTTTATTATTTTACTCCAGGGTCTAATTCAGAATCAAGCCGTGCATTCAGTTGTCATTTCTCTTTATTCTTCTTTAATCTGGAACAAGTTCCTAACCTTATCTTTCATGGCCTGGACATTTTAAAAATGCACAGACCCCTTATTTTGTACAATGTCTCTCGGTTTTGGTTTGTCTCATATTTTGTCATGATTAGATTCAGAGTGTGCATTGTTGGTGGAATACCACAGAAGTGATGTGTGTTGTAGGATGGTTTTGAGAATTAAAATGTAAAACCACTAAGAGCAATGCTGGTACATAAGCACTCTCTACTTGCTGATTACTGGTAGTGCTGGTGTTCATGCCCTAGGACCTCCCTCTCCAAGGCCCTTCTCCTGCCAGATTCCCAGAGCATCCATCAGGTCCACAATCAGCAACAGGTATTTACTAAGCCTGAGTTGCAAACAGTATCAATGAGGAGAAAGACATATACAGGAAGGAAACGGCTAACTATACTCAATGGCCTTCTAAAGGCTACATGAGCAGTCATTGTGGCATTGAGGCTTGCTGGGACTTGGGTTGGTTGGGGCGAGTTTAGGAGAAGGAGGGAGGCAGGTATTCCCAGTTGACATAACATTCTGAGTCAAGATTCAGGATCAAGACGTTGGGGAGCACATCTAGGGAACAGTCAGTGGTCCAGTGGGACTGGAGTGCAGTGTTCTTTGACAAGGAAGTAAAAGTGACCTCTTGCTAGCACTTGGGAACAGATTGAATGCAGAAGATAAAGTTAAGAGGGGAAAGGGCATCTGGGATGATTCTTGGGTTTCTGGTCCAAGTGGGAGGAGAATGGTATCCTTCCCTAAGACCAGGAACCCAGGACAAAGGGGGAGGAAGTAGATGTACTTAGTTTTTGACTGGGAGGGGTTGCAGTGTCAGGTGGACATGCACAGAAGCATGTAGACCTGGAACTCAAACCTGGGCTACGTGTCTAGATTTGGGAAACATAATTTCCCTGACTGTTAAATGGGGACGACAATATTTACCTCATTGCATTAGTGAGGATTAATCAAGTAACATGTATAAGGCTGGTAAACATTAAGCACTGATGTTCTGATGATGTCAGTTATGATGATGATATATGATGATGATGACCAGAAGGAGTGGTAGCCATGGCTAAGGGAGGACATAAGAAGAGGGACAGAATAGAACCCCCTTCTGATGCTCCACTAGCCCCTCTTTTCTAAAGAGATAAAAATTTCCCTTTATCTACCTGATATCCAATGGTCTACAAGTCCCACTAAAGTTTCATCCCTCTCCATGATCTGTGTGCTGGAGCCTGTCACTGTCCCGAGGCTCCCTCCATCTGTCTGCTCTTGCTGCAAAGTCTGAATGGTGGCCCTTCCAGCACAAATGAGCCAATTTGCCAACAGCTGGCACCTGAATGTCTGCTTGAGCATTTTCTTAGCTCTGTGCCCAGTCATCCTTGTTCAGTAAGCTCTAGGGAGGGACTCAGCTGACACTGAAGTCAAAAGGGCCTGCTATGAGGCTGAGGGGTTAAGTTAAAGACTGTTCCTGGCAGGAACCACAGAATCCCCAAGTCTTCATGCTTTTGACTCTCTCTAGGTTGTGATTCCCAAACCCACTGACACTGACAACATTACCACTGAGTTGTTTTGCCGTGATCTCCCATACAACACACTCAGAAACTCACTCTTTTCTCTCTCTCTCCAACGTAGACAGGCCTCTTTTTCACCTGCCTGTTTTGGTCAGAGTTACTGATGTTTCCTGTTCTCCTAAACTAGAAATATTAGCATTATCTGTAAGTCTTCCCTGTCTTCCATCTCCTCTCTGACTAGCTATCCAATCCTGTCAGCAAGGTGCCTGGGATTTGTTCTTCCTTCTGTTCCCTCCTCAGAGCAACCATTCTCTGAATTCCTAGTGCCTATAAAAGTATTCTCAAATGTACAGGGTTAGATTTGACAATACCAAGATTTTGTAAATCTGTGACTATGATTTTTCTTAATAATTGACTTCTTAAATTACTTCTCGCAAAGGTATTTGGTTCTTCACCCGGATTTTAAATAATTCAAATGTGGAGAACCAAATTCCCTTCCATTTCTTTCCTCTCCTTTCCCTTCCCCTTCCTCTATGTATATCCTGCTTGTGGGGGAACATAGCATGTGTCTGGTTCACCCTGAACTGTGGCATGGGGTTGAGGCTCTCTTTGTTACAGGGCATTGCTGTGGCATTCAGCGTCGTGTCCAGGAAACATCTGAGGACAGTCCTGGAGAAATTGAAAGTGTATAGTGCTGTACTCACTGACAAGGAGTCATCGTCCATCCTCACACTGGCAAAGGTGATGTCATTCCCAGGGTGCTCTACCAGCCTCCCATACAAAGCCTTCCAAGGCATCCCCATCACCCCAGCCTCCCATTTCTCTGAGGCCTTGTGACTCATCTATAAAAGCTTCTCTTTCCCTGGAAACAACTGTGGGAAAGTTTCATCCTCGATCCCTTTCTCTTGCCCTGCATTTCAGGCCCTGGTATCACCAGCTACATGCCCACCCTGTCCCCCAAGCTGCTCGCCATCCCACAGTCCCATCTTCTTTCCCAAATCCTCTGAGCAACCTTTTCCTCTCTGAACCTCTGTTTCCCCCTCCCCCCTACAGGAACATCAGCGAAGGGAATGGGTACTTGTGTGTCACACCATCTACTTAAGCTATAGCAAGATTATTTTAGAGAGCAAGGGAGATATTTTCATGCATTTCGATGCCGTGCTGGCCTTGATCCTGCAACACTACCACAACTGCATTTTGGAAAAGGTACTTCCTGCTTACTCTACTTCTCCTGCATTCCATTTCTGCCACGTCCTCTCTTACCGCCCAAGAAAAAGGTGCTTGGCCTTAAATGGGAGTCAGGGGCTAGTACAGTGACTTCTCCCACATTTTCATCCTTTCACTTAACCCTGCTACTTGGAGACTCTAATTGGCCCAAGGAGGAGACCACAGTAACTTTAGGTCTGTTTCAAAGTGTGTCCTTCCCTGTGACAGAGCTTCGTAACCTGCCAGTGAGCTCTTCACTGCCCTCTCGGATGAAGGGATGAGTAAAACCTAAATTCCCTAGTGTTTGTGGGAAGAAGCATTCAGGAGAGGCACAGGAGCTCCATACTGCTTTCCTGCCTTTGCTATGTGTCCAAAGCATGGGTCCCCAGGGTTGGAGAAGAATCCCTTTCCATTCCCAAGTCAGATATCTTTTGGTAAAACGTGTTCAAGGGAAAGACAATACCTTGAGAGACCGGGAAGCTTGATCTATCCTAATTTCAGAGTCACATGAGGGTGGCTTCAGAAGGGGGTTGGTGAGAGGAGTGGCTCTCTCCACCACAGGGATGCACTGGTCTACCCTCAGAGGGAAGATGCAGAGCAGCAGCCTAAGGAAGGCTAAAGAAGGCTTAGGTCCTCACCCCCCAGACTGTGTAGGTAGTGTGCCCTGGCCCAGATCCATTGCCACCTTGGAGAACCCTGAGCATACTGGTTCATTCAGGATAAGGACCTGAAGCTGGGTTACCTGAATGCCCTCATCATACTGACAAAAACCCTGGGCAGGCAGCAGCACGTGGCCTTTCAATTCAAGTTCCCCCACAAGCTAGCAATTGTTACCTTCATGCTGGTAAGTATCTTGCAGGAGGATGGAGGTGGGAATGCAGAGAGGAGGGAGGATGGGTCCACATGGAAACCATTGGTGGCACTCCTAGGCTAGAGCTGAAGGTAAAAGCCCAGATTTTCCTTTTCCCGCCTTAGTGTTCCCTTTGCCATCCTCAAGGCTGGGGTGAGTACTGTAGGGAAGGTGTGGTGGGGAGTAGGAGTAGGAGAGAGGTGCTGTCCTCAGAGCCTTTGGAAGTCACTAAAAATTCTAAATTCCACCTTCTTATGAACACAGCCTGGAGTGGGAGGAGGCAGAAGCAAACAAGAAAAATATGTTCACCATCCTTTTGGGGTGTGTGTGTGTGTGTGTGTGTGTTAGGACCTAATCAAGGAGGAGCCATTGAACTCCATTTCCAGCCCTATTAGACAGAAGGCAATGAACGTCATCAATAACTTCAGGTAACAACACACCATCCACTCTGTCTTCCTTGACCTGGTTCTATTGCAGCTCTTTCTTCCCTAGTTGATCCCCACCTCTTATTTTCTGCTTCTGCTTCTAGCATAAGGGAATAGTAGGAATTTACTGGACAATATCTGCCACTAGTGTTGGCCAAGATTTTTTGAATTGGATTTTCAAAGGACCCTGGAGAGATGGCCTCTCCTATCTCCATAGGCACTTGCTATTAATTCTGCCCCAGGCATCCTTTTGCTTTCAGCCCTGTCCCTGATAGGCACCTCCATCTCCATCAGTGATGTCCCTTTCTCTCAAAAGCTCTGGGAATCTAACAAGGAATAATATATCATCCCAAATTAGCAGTACCCTTTCCTGTAATAGTCATGCCTCCTCTCTTTCCTATAGTTCGTTTCTTTCCATCTTCCTGGCTCTTTTCACCCTTTCTTACTGTTACTCCCTTTCTTCTTTTAATACCCTTTCTTCTGATATCTTCCTCTTTCTTGCTCCCACTTATTCCTCTGTCTCCATCTTCTCTTTCTATACCCTTTTCTGTTGTTATTCCTGACAACACTGGTTACACTTCTTCTCCCTGGATCTTAGGATGCTCAGGCCCCTCTTAGAGATAGAAGAAAGAGTAGAGCTCCTGGGAACATGCTTCAAGAGTGTGTTCTGTCTGCCATCCATTGAAGTGTTACGAAAGGAGGCATCTAGTCCCAAGGAGGGCCAGGCCAATGTGGTAAGTAACTCTTTGATGTTTGTCTCTTTGGCTTCATTTTTTATTTTTTTTAAGAGGTTAGGAAGTATAGGTTTGGCAGTTTTATGTAATAGTCTTCTGCCTTCTTTAATAAAAACACAAAATCATTGGAAGGAAGCCCTCCTGTGAAGAAGAGGTTGCTAGGTCATGTTGTCTGAACTCTACTCCTGAGATCTAACTTCCTCCTTCTACCCGTTGATTACCACTGCCACCACTTCAACACTCTGGCCCCAAGGCAGACACTTGATCCTCCCCTTTATAACTGCTGTGTGATTGAAATGAGACTAGAAGATTCAAATATGATTTTAGTAACGGGTTGATATGTACGTAAATCCAGGGAATCCCAGGATCAAGCAATCAGAGTCTATTTCTTATAGGGCCTGCAGTGTTTCCTTGAGGAAGGAAAGAGGGATTCAATTTTTAATTTATATTCATATATTTAATTCCTAGGAATTCTTTCATGTGTTCTGATTACACCTTTATCTTGCCTGGTTGTTCTTGTTTTATTGATGCCATAGTCTCTTGAAATGTTTCTGAAGATATTAAAGAGAATTTAAAAATACAGGTTTCTATTATTTACCAAATTAGCTTGATTTTCTTTAAGGTCAGTTGGTTTGTTCATCTTGGGCCTCCTTTTCATCCGATTTCTGGTAATCCTTATTTTTTAGTTCATAGTTATGTCATGAAGGAAAGACTGGTACATATAGAAAAGGCGGAGGTGGGTTTTCTATGGCCTCCCTCCGTGTAAATCTGATTTGGATGAGGAAGTTAATTTGACAGGACTTCCCAGTAGTTGGAGCAAACTGGGATTTCCAGCTGCCCAGTACAAATAGCTTTACACCTAGGTAGGTTTCTTCTGAGTATTTTATTCCAGGGAGAGCTGGCTTTCTTTTTTCCCCCCTGCTTTTCAGTGTTAGTGGCTGGGATCTATCACAATGTTGCTCTGGTTCTCCCAGCAGGCCCTACGTTTAGAAGCCCTCCTTGGCAGATCACCTACTCTCTTTATAAGGCTTTGGGCAAGGCCACTTGGTTCATTAAAGGATGTGAGGGAGAAACCCACTATCCTAGCTTTTGTGAATCAGTTACTCTGCAGACAGCCAGGCCAGTCCTCCTCCCACCTGGAACCAGCTAGCCTGCCAGTCCTGGTTGCTTACTGAAGCTGTAACCCCTGGGACCAGAGTCCCAGATGAGCTAGAGTTAGGGAGTGAGGATGGAGGAGGCAGGGTAGCTACGTTGCAGGGGAACTTCCATTCCACCAGGACAAACTACACACCAGGCAGACATTTGTGCTCTGGTGAAACAACAGAAGGATTTATTGAAGTGAATGATGGGCCAGTAGTGCTTTAATGTAGGGAAGTTTTTGGATCAGGCTTTCTCAAGGAAGGCTGGGAGAGCCAGAATGCTGAGCAGTTTAGAAGGAGGGTTGGGGCTGATAGGTTGGCAATTTTTTGAGTTTCTTTTCCCCCTCAGGATCTGTTTGAGGGGACCATGGAATCTCTCCTAAGACTAATGGAGACACTTATTGTGGAGATGCCCACCCGGATCCAGAACTGCTTGCAGGTTCGTGGGAGGAAGCCCCTGAACGTTGGTGTATTCATTTCCTAGAACTGCCATAAAAAAATACCACAGGAAGTGACATCAAACAACAGAAATACATTCTCTCAAGTTGTAAAGGACAGAAGTCCAAAATCAAAGTTGTGGCTGGTTTGGTTCCTACTGGAGGCTCTGAAGGAGAATCTGTTCTGTGCATCTCTCCTAGTTTCTGGTAACTCCTGGCAACCCATGGTATCTCTTGGCTTGTAGACATATCATTCCAATCTGTGCCTCCATTTATTTTCACAGGGCATTCGTGCGTGTGTGTGTGTCCCCTCTTTTTTTAAAAAAATATGTTTTTATTGATTTCAGAGATGGAGGGAGATGGAGAGAGAGAGAGAGAAACATCAATGACAAGAGAGAATCAGTGATCGGATGCCTCTTGCACAACCCCCACTGAGGATTGGGCTCACAACCTGGACATGTGTCCTTGACTGGAATCCAACCCAGGACCCTTTGGTCTGCAGGCCACCCTCTATCAACTGAGCCAAACCCACTAGGGCTCTTAATACGGACAGCAGTCATTAGGTTAGGACCCACAAATCCAGTATGAACTCACCTTAATTTGAATCATCTGCAAAGACCCTATTTTCAAACAAGGTCACATTCTGAGATTCTGAGTGGACATGAATTTTGGGGGAACACTATCGACCTGGTACAGTTGGGAACTGACCAGGAGAACTGTCTAGGGACTGTTTATTTTCACAGTAAGAAAAACTAAGAAGTGGAACTGCTGATGAAGTGTGGGTGCAAAGCTTTTAGGGAAATGATAATAAGGGCTAAGATCGAATAACTAATGTTGGTCTTGCCTTTAGAGGAGAAAGCTTCCTCCTTCTTCCCCTTCAGCCATAGCTGTGGCCAGCTTCTCTCTCAGCTGCCCACTGCTCCCGCATAGCAGTTATCAGGTAAAAACATCGGCTCTGGACTGCCATACACTATGGTTACAGATCGTGGCTCTGCTGTTTGCTGTGTGGTCTTGGGAAGTTGTTTAACTTCTGTTTGCCTCAGTTTTCTCTTGGAAACTGGAATGACATATAGTACCTAGTTAATACAGTCATTTGGTAATCAAATGAGATGTTTACAAAGTGCTTGGCTCAGAGACGTGAGGTGCAGGTACAAATGATTTGCCCATTTTAAAATTGTCTTTTTATTGACTTGATTTACTCTATGCTTATGTCATTGGGATACTTTGGCTTTCCCCTGAAATTGCTATTCCCCAGTTACCACAGGGAGTTCAAGATTTCTTTGCAGTTCCCGTGTTATTAAAATATAGGTGACTGAGGACTATATTCAGAGTATTGCGTTCAAAAGTTACTTGAAATATTTTTTGTATGATTATATTGTCAATTGATATAATTTAGACTTGTTTGTCTTAAATTTTAGGGTTTTTCTTTTACTTAACTGAAGAGCTTGATGATATAAAGATTTACATAATTAAAAACTTACTGGTAAAACCATGTAAAGTTTTACTCAGAGAATTTTTGCTCCCACTCACCCTCTATAGATAACCATTTTCATTAACTTCTGGTTTGTCATGCCTGTTTTTCTTATTGTGAAAATAAGCAAATCTCTGTTTATGCTATATTCTTATTTCCCTTTCTGTTTTACACAGTTAGCACATTCTATTCAGTGCTCTTGGCCTTGCTGTTTTCATTTATCCACATCAGTTCACAGATATATTCCTTTTTTTATGGTTTCATATATTGTGTGCATGTAATATAGTTTATTCAATCAGTCCTCTATGGATGGATATTGGACTGCTTGTAATTATTTTGCTACTGGTTTTCTTCTTAACTTTTAAATTTGAAAGGATTGTAGATTCACTGGGAGTTGCATAAATAGTACATAAAGCTTCTATTAAAACCACGGAATTTCCTAGCCAGTATGGCTCAGTGGTTGAGCAGTGGCCCATGCAGCAAGAGGTCACTGGTTCAGTTCCCAGCCAGGGCACATGCCTGGGTTGCAGGCTTGATCCCAGTGAGGGGGTTTGAGGGTGTGTGCAGGAGGCAGACAATCAATGTTTCTCTCTGATCAATGTTTTGATCTCTCTCCCTCTCCTTTCCTCTCTCTCTAAATTCAATAAAAACATATTTAAAAAACAAAAAAATAGTGAATTGATGTTGACACACCATTGTAAGACATAGACTTTATTCAGTTTTCAACAATTTTTAAAAATTGATTTCAGAGCGGAAGGGAGAAGGATAGAGAGAGAGAAACATCAATGATGGGAGAGAATCATTGATTGGCTGCCTCCTGCACACCCCCTAATGAGGATCCAGCATGCAACCCGGCCATGTGTCCTTGACCAGAATCAAACCCAGGACCCTCCACAGGCCGACCCTCTATCCACTGAGCCAAACTGACTAGGGCAAGACGTGTTTCTTCTGGTCAGTGCAGCATCAGTGTTCTTTTGAGTTGGTTGTGGATTTTTCACCTGCTACTCTTCTTCTTTTTCAATTATATATCACGGTCTGTGTGGTTGCATCATTGCCAGATTTATGACTGTAGATTGACAAGTAGCAGTGGTATTTAGGACCCATAATTAACCAAAGGTGAGACACTTTTCCATTGTGTTTCAAGTGAAACCATTTATAATGATATTTTTCAAATAGATTTACACACACTTTACTCTGGAATCTGTGAATGCAGTGACTGTTATTTTTTATCACCAAGTATTTTTTCTACTGAAGAATGGGAGGCGGAGGGTAGGAGAACTCAGAGGTATGTTGAATCACTGAAGTGCATAGAGTGGATATATTTTGGGAGCCACTGTTGAACCTGAAGGAAGGGGGTTGGAATTGAGGAGATTTCTATCACCTAAACGAAGGGAAAATATGGGGCTGGAAGACTTAATATCGTGTATACTTGATAGGAGAGAGGAGAGAATGAAACCTCTGGTGCCACCCACATATAACCTGCCTCTTGGCAAAAGAGGTCCTGCTGTCAGAACTCTTGCCCTAAAACTTTGTAAAAGCCAGGTTCAAGAATATCTTTCTGTTCTCTGGGACACAGATGAAAGGGCCTCTCCTTTCATTATCTTCTTCCTCCAGATTATGGATCCTTGGCTCAATTCCAAGAAGGATAACGAGCGGGAACGGGCCATGTGGTGTGCTGCGCGTATTCTGGAGTTTACAGCAAAAATGGAGGACTTCAGTGTGAGTGGGAGCCGGCCCTGGAGTCTGAATTCTCATACCCTGTCTGGTTGCCCTTACCCCTACCTTCATCATATATATTACCTAGCCTCAGTCACTCATTCTCATCCTCATTCTCTGTGGCCCATGCTGTTTTCTCTTGTGCATCCCATCCTGTTCTCTCCTTTCTCCCTTCTGTCATCTTCTACTTGGTCTTTTTCTCCAACCATCAGTTTTATTTCATCTCACATGGTTCAGTCTGATGTTATTTGTCTGAACAAGCAATGACTAAACACTCGCCTTGTGCCAGGCACTGTGGTAGGTGCTATAGCGAATGCACGGATGACCAAGATAGTTTCTGATTTCATGAAACTTACAGTCCACTGGGGACAGAGGCATACATAGAACAAACTTAAATAGCAGGTGATAATGAATATATAAAGTGAATACAGTGGGACTAAAAGATCAAAACAAACAATTACAAGTTGAGGGGGCAGGAAAAGGTTCATAGAGAAGGCGGCATTGAACTAGATTTGACAGATGAGTGGGGTGTCAAGGGGCAAAGAAGGGGGATAGAGTAAGGTAATTATAAAACGATGACCTCTGATGTCCTTTATGGCCACAACTCATCTATCTAATTCCATTCCCATTAACCTCACATAGTCTCACCTTTCATGTCTCTGGCACATGCATTTCCTCCTCTGAGTTCTTCCTGTGATAGCTCAGCCTAAGGGAATGGCTGGGATAACTTGTGACTTCCAGCTTCCTTCCCCAGATGGAAATTGAATTCACCCGGCTGGGGCGCTTGGTAAAGCTGCTGGCCATGCGCTGCCAGGACCCAGTGGACAGCATCTGCTTCCTGTCTGCCAAGGCTGTGTATCACCTCTACTGTATCCTCTTGAAGAAAAAGCGTATGAGGAACCTGCTCTTACCACTCCCCCTCCAACCACACACTTAGGCCTGGCCATCCCCACACACTCGTCCCAAGACAGTGAGAGCCAAGAAGCTGCTTGAGTACCTCATTTCCATTGAGGAACTTACACCCAAACATCTACAGATAATCTCTTGGGAAAAAATACCTACATAGGAAATACTTCTTTGGAATTAGTTTCTTCGTTTTTGGCTCAGCCCCATCCTTTTACCCAATTCTATCTCTGCTCTGAGGCAGGCAAGATAGTTTGTCTTTTACCTCAGCTCCCACCATTTCTTACCTTAATGCCCATTCCTCTACTCCCAGCCCCAAAGGACATACATAGCCCCAAGCTGACTTAATTCAGTAGGAGCTTTGGGCTAGAAGGTGGGAAAGGGGGAGTTTAACATGCCTTCTGAGTGTCTGAGAGGTGGGGCTGGGTGTCTCTGTTTCAGAGATGAAGAAGAAAATACAAGGCTTGTGGATAGAAGAGGACATGGATGAAGTGTATAGTGCCAACTTGTTCTATAACAACACCTTTGAAATTGCCGAGGTGAGGGAGCAGGACCAGAGACAAAGTGAGGGAAGCCTGGGCGTCTCATTTACACGCTATTATAGACTCCTGGGTGGGACTCCTATCCTGTCTCTCTCCCCATTCTATTACTGGATGTGAACTTTTCCTTTGGGGGAAATTTTCCTATCACATGCTACTATTTGTCCCTCCTTGAGCATCAATGGTCCTGATCCTTGTCTTTCCCTGTCCCCCAGAAGCATTTGCTTCATGCTAATGCTGCTTTGTGAGCAATGTGTAGACTCAGAGATGTCACTGAGGATCTTAGCCCCAGCCCTCCTCTCCCGGGGTTCTGCCTCTGCACCCCCTGACCTCTGAGCCCCACATTGCACTTGAGACCACTGTTTCCTCCCTTCCATCCCCAGGACTCTGTCCCCAGGAAAGGGTCTTCT
This sequence comes from Myotis lucifugus, assembly GCF_000147115.1. NCBI lineage: Eukaryota > Metazoa > Chordata > Mammalia > Chiroptera > Vespertilionidae > Myotis > Myotis lucifugus. The sequence goes on from NW_005871962.1 coordinate 119,374, forward strand.
AGGAGTTAGGGAGATAGCACAAGCCTAGGACAGAAGCACAGGAGCTCCCAAGAGAAGCCCTCCCTCACCAGGAGGAATGGCACAGGCTGTCTCAGGCAGGGGGAGCCCTGCATCCAGACTCATCGCACCATGTGATCCCACCCTGTTGCAGGCCTTTGCAGAGTACTTCACCCAGAGCCAGCTCACCAACCTGGTGCTGACAGCCATGGAGGAGCTGACGGGCAGCAGGGCTAAGGTGTCTCTGGCTGCAGCCCAGTTGATGAGCGCTGTCATGAAAAAGCGGGGCTCAGATTTGATAAAGGTAGTGTGGTGCTGGGTGGGAGCTCTGCCCTGAATGTCAGGGGCACTGGCTCATGTCCTGGCTCTGTTACCAAGCAGCCAAAGGGCTGTAGCCAAGTCCCTCTCCTCAGCTGGCTTTAATTCATTCACTTCTAAAATGTAGGCTTGCATTACATTTCCTCTGTGGTCCCACTGAGCTCTGACATTTGTAATCCTGAGCTTGTAACTGCAGTGCCTCCTATCTGGGCGGCCGATTCCTCAGTAATGACAGCCATGTGCAGGGGTGTAGGCATTGTTGGGGGACTCACCCCGACCCCCTGGAAGCTTAGACCTATGTGAAGGGGTAAGGCTGTGGATTGGAAACAAGGAAGCTCACAGAATGACTGACCTATGTATAAATGTTCTTTTAAGCTAGCATAAATATGGGAAGGCCTAGCATTTAGAAATCTGTTCCTCACTTCACTAAGAAAAAAACAACTTTAAAATGGGGTCACATAGGGCAACTCTCTGAGTGGCCACCATCCTCTTTATATGTGTCATGAGCTGTCCACCCCCTTCTCTATCTGAATCCCCAGACACCCTTTGCCTCCACTCATTTATGTGACTGGCGTGGCCTAGGTACCAGAAATGGAAGGGCACCATGACAGTCCTTGAGATATTACAATGAAATGGACTTCCCAGAGGTCCATAGTTTAGAGCTCTGAGCACCAGATGAGAACCCTGTGGTCTTCCACATCCAATGCCACTGTCCCTGCAGTTTCAGGGCTGGAAGTTGACCTTAGCTGGGAGGGAAAGGCCTGAGTGCCTCCAGGGCTTTGGCTTTCCTTCTGGAGGGTCTTCTGTCTCCTGAGGAATCTCAGACCACCTCTCTGGATGTGGGGGTTCTGGGCAGGCATTTGCTCTAGTGGGTCTTGGCCCGAGCTCCCTTTTGTGGGCACTGCTGCTCTGGCCTTTGGCACCCCGGAACTCTGCCTTAAGAAGAGAGTCAGGGACAGGATTGCAACTAGGCCCCTTGAGTTTGAGGACTCAGTAGAGAGGGAGGAGGAAGGAAGGAAGTCAAGACGGACTGACGGGGTTTTCTGGCTCTCCCCTGCAGGTTGAGGAAATTGTGGTGGGCATCCTGGAACGGCTCAAATTGCAGCTGGAGCCCAACACAAAGGAGGAGACCCTTCGGGCCCTGTGCTTGCTGGCAGGCAACAGCACCCACAGCGTTGTGCCCCTGCTGCTCAACAGGCCCCTCCCTTGGGATAGGTACCTCTCCCACACCCAGGAGCACACTCCATCCCAGTAAACCCTCCCCTGCTCCAACCCAAGCCCATGTTAAAAATCACTGCACAAGGATGCTTTCTTCTTGATGCCAATCAAACTTCATGTTCTTTGGCCAAGTCCTCTTGGGCCTCACTCCCTCTAGAACCTGAGAACTGGCCCTTCATAGGCTCAGGACCAGATTGGTACTAGAATATGATTACCAGGGCCCATGACATAGCTGTCCCTGGCTCCTGCAGAACCATTCTGGCCCTGTGGAAGGTGTTCGGCACCGAGCGAAAGACCACAATCAAAGTCCTGCAGCTGCTGATAGGCATCCTGGAAAACCACTCCACAGAGGGCACGACGGAGAAAGCTCTAGAGCCCGTGAAGGTCAGCATGGGGAGGGCGGGTGGTGGGCAGAGGACTTATGTCTGGGACTTGTGTGCAGAGCTGATGATTAAAGGGCATCTGTTGGGTGCGAGCAGTTGTTAAGGAGCAGTTAAGAGGAGACTGTTAACACTGGACTCACTAGTACTGCACATACGGTTAGCACTTGAACTTTGTACATCCAAGAACTCCATGATGTAGAAAGTGCAGGAATCAATCCCATTTCATCGACAAGGAAACTGATGTTCAGAGTTAATCAGCTTTTTCTATCTCCTGATTTTGGGTCTGGCACCCATATTTCTGGGGGCCTGGCCAGGGGCATGCGGTGCTAGGCGCAGAGGATGAAGTTTGGTTGTCTGAAATGGGGTGGCCCAATTTATTTTCTGCTGAAAAATTAGAGTTGGTTCCCTTTTTGTTTTTAATGTTTGGGAATAAAGAGAGAGCAGATTACATGTGTGTGGCCCCTCATTTCCCCAGGGATGAGCTGTGGGCTTTCAGTCTTTGGATGCTTCTTAGAAACCTCAGTCAGAGTGCACTGTGACCTTTGGGCACTGACAGGGAGGGGCAGTGTGTGGGTTGTGGGACCATTTATGTCTTTACCAGACCTAGTCAATTCTGCTTCCTGCTTTCCATGTGTCCTCCCCAGGCGGCGTGTGCCTTGTGTGAGATGCTATCCGGGACTCTGTGCCGGGAGGCCATCCTGGAACTCTACCCCCGGCTATTGCTGGCTGTGCTATGTCATCTCTTCTGGGTGATTGAGCAAAAGACCCCCCAGAATGTGGTAGTCTACAGGAAGGATGGGGGCTCAGGCAAGACCTTGGACTCCACTAGGTAAGCCTAACCGTGGTGTGATGGAGGAATGAGACTAGTCAACTCCAGAGGGTCTTGGACAACTGGATGCCAATCCCCTAGGGAAGCTGAAGAAGAGACTGACAGCAGCACAGAGCTAGAATGTCGGTGTGGGTGCCCCAACATCACGTGCTGGAATGTCCCCACATATTTTCATGTTTCTCATTACCCTTTTCCTTGCATGCACTCCTCTGCTTCACCCAGCGGTTCACATCTCTGTTCATGACTCGGCACATGAGAGATTCAATTCTCTCCGTGCAGCTGTGGCCATTCGAATCTGGATCACCTCTGGCTTAGCTTTGTCACTAACAGCGCCATCTGGTGCAAATCACCACTGCAGTTTAGGGTGTTGAACTCCTAAATAAGTGGTTTTCAGACCTTTTTAAAAAACCTCAGGGTATTCTATTCAAGTGAAATCTTACAGTAAAAAAATAAAGAAAACCAGTAAGCAGAGACATTCTGGTTAGGTGGGTGTGGAGGTGAAGAGGTATCCTAACCCTGCTACACTATGGAGAGCTGAATTTGAGCTGTGGCACTAGCACATCTCTATAGTCTCTTTTATAAGACTCTGTGGTTGGATGAGCACCAAGGCTTGAGGGGTGAGCAGACACAATTGGAGATGGGTTTCAGAGAGCCATGTGTTTTCATCAGCTGGAAAGCAGGATCCAGCTAGCCACCAGATTAGAGAACTGTCTCCTGGCTTGCCAGGACAAGGATGCAAACTAGGCCATAACACCTTGTCCATCCTTCTGTTCCTTTCTTTTCACAAACCTCGTGACGATTGGCCTTCAGTTGTGCCCTGGAGGTGGTGAAGCTTGTGTTCTTCGCAGCCGCATACGATGGAGTGGTGGTCTATGCAGATGAGCATAAGTGCTGGGATCATCTGTCCTCCTCTAAATTTTACTACAGAGGGATCATGGACCTGACAAGGTGGGACCATTTCCCCAGCATGCCCAATACCACTCTAGCCCCCAATCCCAATTTTCCAGGGTCCAGCACTCAAATACAGCAGCCTGTAACCCTCCCTTGCTCATCTCTCAGACCTCAGCCTTCACATTTTCTCTGTTCTGTGCATACTGTTCCCTTGCCACCTCCCCTCCACCACTGCCCACTCCCCACCCAGCAACTCTTGGCTTCCTCTGCCCCACCCAGTGGCATTGTGAAGAACTGTGAAGCAGTCATGCTGCACCGAATTCTGAAACTTGCCAAGACCTTCCTTGACAGCGGAGATAATCATCGGAAGACCTTGGCCAGGGCCGTCTATGCACAGGTGAAAGCCTGGAGGGAGGACCACAGCCCTAGCCATTCATTCCCTGTAGCTGAGGAACTTGAACAGAAATGTTAAATAACTTGCCCCAGAAAGTGGAAAGAATAGAATTGAGTGGGGTTTGCTTCCGTGCCACTTCAGAGCCTGGTTTAAAAAAGGCAAGGAACACCCTAACCAGTTTGGCTCAATGAATAGAGTGTCGGCCTGCGGACTGAAGGGTTCCTGGTTTGATTCTGATCAAGGGCATGTACCTTGGTTGTGGGCACATCCCCAGTAGGGCATGTTCAGGAGGCAGCTGATCAATGTTTCTCTCTCATCGATATTTCTAATTCTCTATCCCTCACCCTTCCTCTCTGTAAAAAATCAATAAAAATATTTTTTAAAAAATAAAAATGCAGGGAAAGCCTGGGGAGAGGATCAGCAGCATTATTCCTCCCAGAATGATTTTAGGATCCCAGGATCTTGCCCAAAATGCTAAATGTTATCAGCGCTATCCACCATTGCCATAGGCTCTACCCCATGTGCACAGATCGACTACTACTCTCAACTGGTCACAGTTCTTACCTGAGTATGGGGCCTGAGGGTAGCTAGAGAAACACCAAGTACCCATGACCTTTTCTCCATCCATGGTTATAGTAACCTTGTTTCCACAGCTCCTCTGGCATCGATCAGTGGCTCAGACTCTGGGACAAGACTTTGTGGGCAATCTAATCAAGTGGACCAAGGAGCCCAACCTCATCATGAAAGAAATTGGACTCCGTGGAATCAGTAACCTGGCACTGCATCCAAGTCAAGTAAAAGTGGGGGGCCCAATGGGAATCAAATGTTAGTCTCTGAACCACTTAATTTATTTCCCTTGGGGTCTCTTAATTAACCAGAGCTTAGTAAATTTCCCAACCCCTCATTCTAGGGCAGTACAACATCCAGTTTACAGACTTACATAGCCTGGCCATCTGGCCTCCCAAACACCCTGAGCACCAGCCTTCCACTTCCTCTGCACATCCAGCCCCTAGATTCCCTAGGTCTGTTTCTTTTAGGCACCACCTGTTTTCTCAAAACCCTGTCCCTAAAGTGTTGCATGAAACCCACATGGTAAGTGATCTCTGCCTTCTTTCAAACAGTCAGAGTCTGTCAAGAGCCTGTTTCCATCCTTGCGAGACTTCCTGAAGAGTGAGGCACGGGTGACAGTTCAGGCAGTGAAGGCCCTACGGAACATCATCTACCATGGGCATGGAGAAGAGGTCAAGGCGATGTTCTGCAGCATCTCCAGGCATCTGCGTCCACTCATCAATGATGTATGGGTCTAAGTCCCTAGGATTAGTTGGGAATAGTATGGGCTGGGGCTGAAGGTGAACCCTGGAAGCTGAATTAAGGGTGCTGGGGCGGGGCTATGGGACTGGGTGGAAGGCTAAAATCACTGAGGGGCAGAAAAAAGGAGACTTGGCTACTTGAAGCAGTGCATTAGACAGGTGCAAAATTCACTCCCTATTACATACAGATGTAGCACTCACCCACTTACTCTCTTACCACAAATTTCCTGAAGGAGCCACTTTAGGGGAAATGTGACATACTGATGTAAAATTGGTTCTGACTCCAATGATCTTCTCCTGCAAACTTAAAGAGTGGGGGAAGAACTCATAACTTCTACCCTCCTTCCAAATAGCACAGGGACCCTAGAATGCTAGGAGGCTTGTTACAAAACCCAAAGGCTCAGAAATCTGAACTACCCAGGCCAGTAACAGCCCATTCCATGTCTAAGCCTCTTTACAATCAGAGCCATTTTGAGTTGAAGGGACTTCACATCAGAGATGTATGCTTACTTACAGTATTCCTGTTCTGGCATCTATCAATTTTTAAGATTTGAACCTTGGATTTGAATTATTTTTGTATCAGCCTCATAATCTCGAAGAGCCTGGACACTCACACCATGATTCATCCATTTTTCAGTTACTTTTAAACCCAACATGTATATTTGACTTGACAAAGCCTAAAGATAATCTTTACCCTTCATCCAAACAATATAAGAACCTTAGAAGCTTGATTACACCACCCCCGTTTTATTAATTAATATTGTCTAGTAGTTTAGTTTCACATTCTTTGAAAATCCCCAAATGTGGTCTTTAACATAATCACCACCATTGCTGTTATGTTATACAGTCAATACTCATTTAGATTTTCCCATATGTTGCTTACACATTTCTTCATTTACTTTTCCTTCTTATAGGTCTCTCCTCCCTTCTAGATTCATTTTCTTCTTTTTTCTTTGTGGCTTCTTCAGTGAGGGTCTGTCAATAGCAAATGTTTTCAGTCTTACTCTGAAAATGTCTTTATTTTGTCTCACATTTGTCTTTAGTTTTTAGCAGTTTAGGATGTGTTGGCATGAATTTCTTTAGGGTTAGCCTGAATTTTTTGAAATCTCTATGTTTATGTCTTTTACCATACTTTAAAAGTTTGTAGCCATTATTTCTCCAAAACATTTTCAGCACATTCGTGTTCCTCTCCTTTTAGAAATCTGAGACCGAAAGTTTGGACCTTTTGCTCTTGTCCCATCGGTCCCAAGATTCAGTTCATTTTCAATAATTTTTCTCCTTGTTCAGGTTGGAATATTTTTATTGGTCTTCAAGTTCACTGTGTCTTTCCTCTGACACCTGTGTTTTGATAATTTGTATTTATCAGTTTAAATATTTCCCATTTTTCTTTATCTTGTCTCCTTTTTTGCTGAGGCTTTTATTTCTGAATTGATTACAAGGTTATTCAGTGTTGTTTTGGAGTATTTTGTATCATAACTCCTTGAAGGTTTATATCAGATAATTCCAACATCTGTTTCATCTTAACTGGTATCTGTTTTATCTTAACTGTTTCATCTCAATTGGCTTTTCCCATGTGAGTCAAGTTTTTCTGGGCTCTTCATATATAGAGTGATTTTTTTTTAATCCTCACTTGAGGATAATTTTTTTATTGATTTTTTTATAAAAGAGAGTGGAAGGAGGAGAGAGGAGAAAGAGAAAAAGAGAGAGAGAAACATGGATATGAGAAAGACACGTAGATTGGTTGCCTCCTGCTCCATCAGAGGACCGAACCTGTAATGGAGGTACATGCCCTTGACCAGGAATTGAACCTGTGACCCTTTGGTCCACAGGCTGATGCTCTAATCATTGAGAAAAACTGGCCAGAGTGATTTTTGATCGTATCTTTATAAATATTAAGTTATGTGACTCTGAGTCTCATTGAAATCCTAAGGAGGATGTTCATAGTTTTGCTTTAGAAGGCAACTGGCCTATTTAACTTCAGGCTGCAAGTTCTGACTAGCCTTCTGTGTGCACAATGTGATTTCAATGTCAGTCTGAATTGCCAGCCATTGTCCCTTTGAATGTTCACTTTCCCAAGGTCCTCCCTCTCTGTGACCTCCCTGATTTTACAGTTCCCTGGGGCTCCCTTTTTCTCTTCGTTTGGCCATAAAGCTGAGGCTTTAGTTAGCCTGCAATGCCAGGGACTTCTGTGACTGTGCCTACATTTGGGCCAAGTGGCATGAAGGCAGAGAGAGGAAATAAAGAAATGGGGGTTTGCCCATCCTCTTGGGGCCTCAGCTCCTTCAAAGGGAAAGTAAGGTTTCCCTCCCTCAGAGTTTTGGCTCCTATAGGTTCCCTCTGGTTTGTGTGGGGGCTGTGGCATGAGAGAACAGTAGGAGAAAAAGAACTGAGGGATTTCCCCTCTCTTTGAGCAGTGTGAGTTCCCTTTCTGGCTCTTTGAGATTAACTAGACAACTTCTCTTGGAGCATTCTGTCAGCCTATGGTGCTTGCTTCCCAGTTTCTGGTTGCCTTCTGGGCAGGTTGGGGAGACCAATAGATAGGAAAAGCCAGGCCCCTAGGTCATAGAAACCAGTGATATCTCTCTACCCCATGGGCGCTGGAGTGTTAGCAGCCTCTTTATCTTTGGCCCTGGGAATTTCTCTTTCTTGAAATTGTAGTTATTTAAATATTTCTTGGTATATTTTCTTTTGCATTTTAAGACGTCTATAATGGGAAGGTTGTCAGGTTATCTTCCATATTGCTGGAATGGGAAGTCAAGATTTATGGCCTGAGAAATAGTAAATGGCCATTATAATGGCAACCTAGAAAGTGAAAAGAACGCTGACCCAGGCAAAGGCTGTGAAATTTGGGTTCTAGGTGCTGCTTTAACATTCACCTAGTCATATACATTTACTTGGTTAAAACTCCGTAGTTTTCGCTCCCAGTCAAGATGGCAGCATAGGTAAACACTGTACTCCCTTTCTCCCATGACCACATTACAACTAAACTTCAGAGCAACCATCATTGATACCTGCCTGAACTCTAGCTGAACAAAAGCCCTATAGCTAAGGATATACAGAAGCAGCCACAGCAAGGCTAGTAGGAGGGGCAGAGGCCTGGAATGGGCTGGTCCCACACCCACATGTACTGGTTAAAGATTGGGAGAGATATCTCAGCTGTGAAGTCTCCCACTGTGGAGTAGGTGTCCCAGCCCCACACCAGGCTCTCCAGTTCCAGTGCTGGCAAGAGAAGTCCCTCACCTCTGACTAAGAAAACCATTAGAGATGGTTGCTCAATGAGTCTGGGGTTAGGGCGTTGGAGGGTGGAGGGGCAAGGCTCCTGGAATCCCAAGCATTCCTCTTAAAGGGCCTTTGCATGGAATTACTCGCTGATGGGTTCACTTGTTCTGATCTCCAGCCCTGGGGCAGTACCTCAAAAGAAGCCAGAGGTAGAACTGACTTATCTGGCTTCAAGGAAAGGCTGGAAGGGCAGCTGTCTCCCAGAGGAAGTGCTGGCAGAAGCTACTGTTCCTTTGCTAAGCCCTCCCCATGCATGTGTAGGCAAGCATCAGATCTGAGTCTCCACTAACCTGCCTAACAGTGTTCCATACAAAGAGCTTGTCTTGGCATATGCCAACATTCCTAGAAATATCTCAAAGGTTCACAAACCCCAAACAAGCAGCATCTGGCCCTGGCATGCCTGGTCCCGCAGAGATTTTACTATGTTGTCTTCTAGAAGTTTTATGGGTTTAACTCTTTAATCCATTTTCAGTTTATTCTTGTGTATGGTGTAAGAAGGTGGTCTAGTTTCTTTCTTTTTTTTTTGCATGTGTCTGTCCAATTTTTTCAACACCATTTATTGAATGGACTGTCTTTACCCCCATTGTATGTTCTTGCCTCCTTTGACCATAGAGGGTTTATTTCTGGACTCTCCATTTTGTTCCGTTGATATGTTTTTGTTGTTTTGTTTTTTTTTGCCAATACCATGCTGTATTGATTACTATGGCCTTGCAGTATAGTTTGATATCAGGTAGCATGATACCTCCAATTTTGTATTTCTTTCTCAAGATTGTTATTAGCTATTTGGGGTCTTTTGTGGTTCTAGATAAATTTGTGGATTATTTGTTCTAGTTCTGGGAAATAAAACATTGATATTTTGATAGGTATTGTATTAAATTTATAGATTGTTTTAGGTAGTATGGACATTTTAACTATGTTAATTTTTCCTGTCCAGTATAACCTTCCTTTTATTTATATCTTTTTCAGTGTATTTCTTTAATGTCTTCCATAGTTTTCTGAGTATGGTTCATCTATCTCCTTCGTTAAATTTATTCTTAGGGATTTTATTTTATATTATTTTTGATGCAGTTGTAAATGAGATTGTTCTCTTAGGTTCCCTTTCTGATAGTTTATTATTGGTGTATACAAATGCAACTAAAATGAAAAAAGAAAAGGAAAAAATGCAATCGAATTCTGAATATTTATTTTGTATCCTGATACTTTACTGAATTAATTTATAAATTCTAGTAGTTTTTTTTGTTGGAATCTTTAGGGTTCTCAATATAGAGTATCATGTCATCTGCAAATAATGACAGTTTTATTTCTTTCCAATTTGGATGCCTTTTATTTCTTCTTCTTGTCTGATTGCAGAACTATGTTGCCTAAGAGTGTTGGAAATGGACATCTCTATCTTGTTTCTGATCTTTTAGTTTTTCCCTGTTGAGTTTGATGTTAGTTGCATGGTTGTGATAGATGGCCTTTATTATGTTATGATATGTTCTCTCTATATCTACTTTCCTGAGAGGTTTTTTTTAAAACCATAATTTTGATATGTCTTGGCGTGGTTCTCTTTGGGATTATCTTGTATAGGACTCTCTGCACTTCCTGGACTTGTGTGTCTTTTTCCTTCACAAAGTTAGGAAAGTTTTCCATCATTTTTTCTTCAAATAGGTTTTTAATCCCTTGCTTTCTTTCTGCTCCTTGTGGTGCCCCCGATAATGCAGACATTGGTATATTGATGTTGTCCCAGAGGCCCCTTATGGCATTATCATTTTTTAAAATTTTCTTTTAGCCCTGGCTCATTCACTGAGTGCTTAGAGCATCGGCCCATGGACAAAAGGGTCACAGGGTCAATTCTGGCCAAAGGTTCAATACCTGGCCCTGGTTGGGTAGTGTGTGGGACGCAACCAATCCATGTGTCTCTCTCACATCAATATTTCTCTCCTTCTGTCTCTCCCACTCCCTTCACACTCCCTCCAAAAGTTACTGGATAAGATATCCTCAGATGAAGATTAACAACAAGAATTTCTCTCTCTCTCTCTCTCTCTCTCTCTCTCTCTCTCTCTCTCTTTTTCACTGCTCTGATTGGCTATTCTGTGCTACCTTATCTTCCAAATTGCAAATTCAATCCTTTGCTTCATTTAGTCTATAGTTGGTTCCTTCTAGTGTATTCTGTATTTTTCACTGGTTCTTTTTTTATATTTTCTGTGTCCTATTACTATCTTTTCTTTTTTTCACTGAGTTCATCCATTCTTCCCCTGCGTTTATTGTGCATCCTTTTAACCATTGTTTTGAACTCTGTATTTAGTAGATTGCTTGCATTCATTGTTTTTAGTTCTTTTTCTGGGGATTCTCTGTTATTTTATTTGGGGTATGTTTCCTTGTATTCTCATGTTGGCTACCTCTCTGTATTTGTTTTATTATATTAGGTAGATCTCCTATGTCTCCCAATCTTGGTATTTATTTCGTAGGTGTCCTGTGGGGCTTGGTAGTGCTGTCTCCCTGATCACTAGAGCAAGGTGTTCTGGGAGTGTGTTATGTGAACCCTCTTTTGTAGTAGGGTATTTTTTAAAAAGATTTTTTATTTATTTTTAGAGAGAGAAGAAGGGAGAAAGAGAGAGAGAAACATCAGTATGAGAGCAACATTGATCAGCTGCCTCCTGCACGCTCCCTTAATAGGGATTGAGCCCACAATCTGGGCATGTGTCCTGACCAAGAATTGAACTGGCAATCTTTCAGTTCTCAGGAAGACACCCAACCTACTGAAGCACACTAGCCAGGGCTGTAGTTCAGCCTTATTGCTGTTGGTGCATCCATGGGTGGGGTTAACATTCAGGCTGCCTGACTATGAGGATTGAACATGACCTCACTGTATGAGCTGCTGGGCAGGGCCTAACCCCATGAAGTAGAATTCACCACAGCAGGGTCTGGTATCTGCCAAAATCTTCCTTTCAATGTGCCACTTGTGGGGCTAATTGGGTTGTTCTCTAATGTGGTCTGAAGCCTGCCACCAGGTTCTGAGGCCTCTTGGGAGGGACTCTGGTGCTGGTGAATATCAGATGCTGCCTGTGACTGGCCCTGGGCTACCTGTTAGGATCTACAAATGATCCACATTTTGTGGCAGCCTCTGAAGGATAAGGGTGCATATGGGAGAAGCCAAAGTGCATGCCATGTCTGGCCTCCATCAGCACCAAACCCATGGGAGGGGTCAGCAAAAGTCCCAAGACACTCCAAGATATGCCTTTGCCTGCTGGCTTCCTGTTAGGCCCAATCACTGGAATTGCCTCTGGCAATATGCAAATTGAAGTAGGTTCTCATGTTGGGGCCAGTGGTATTCACCAGGTTGATACATATACTAACTTGAAGCCAGTACTGCTTCTGAGGCCACTCAGCAAATGTCTCATTGTACACCAAAGTCAGGTGCCAGCTGTCACCTGCATTGGGCCTACAGACATTTGTGATGGGGTATGTTCTGAGGGAATCATCAGGGTGAGGCCAGCAGAGTTTATAGGGCTAAAACAGACCAATATTTGGTCATGTGGATAGAGCGCTTTGCACAGCAATGGTGGCTCCAGTCAGCATGTGAGGGGGAAAATGACCCTCACCCTAAAGCCACAGAACTCAGTCTCTGACATCCCGTTTGTCTGCCTACACATCCTAAAGATCCCTCCAAGAAAGTCTGCACTGCCAGCTCAGGCTGGCTGGTGGGAGCTTGGCAGGGCAGGGATACAGGTATTTGGGAGGGAGTAATAATGCATTCCACCAGGCTGATGCCCTGTGGAGGGGAATGGTCAACCCAAAAAATATGACATTTGTGGACTGTGGTGGGAGAGGGATTCAACACAAGGACCTGGGTGGCTGTCCCTTTAGCTCTCTCCCTGAAGCCACACAACCCACTCTCTCCCTGTATGATTCCAGTCTGCTCTGAGCTACTTTCCCTCCGCTTAAGCCCATGGTGAGTGGCTGGAAATGACATTTTCTGCACTGACTTTTTAAGAGGGCTCCTGGGTTTCTGGCAGACTCCCTTCTCTCCCTAGTAGATGGAATCTCTGATGACTTTCACAGCCAGGAATTAGGTGGGTTTCTCTTCCTTTTGTGGTGCTCCAGGCTGGGGAGCCTGTGTTGGGTTGAGCCCGTTGCTCCTGACAGTGGACTTTGTAGGTGAAATATCTCTCCAGATTCTCTACTGCTGCACGTGTGGGGCCACCTCATTTTGAGCCTCAGTCCGTCCTACCAGTCTCCATGTGGCTTCTTCTGTAAATCCTTGGTCATAAGACTTCTGTTCAGCTGGACTTCAATTGGTAACTTAGGTTGATTGTTCTAAAATTTAGTTGTACTTCTGGTTTGATTCTGGGAGGAGGTAAGTGTAACTTCCACCTACTCCACCACTGTATTGGATCCTGTTGTTGTTTTTTTAATTAAAATACTAACATTGAATCATCTCTCTGTTTAGCCATTATGTGCTTTGTGCAAAATATAATTCAACTTGTTAAAATATCTGTTTTCGTATCCTACAAATTCAGGAACTGTCTTGTCCCATCATGTCTGCTATTTAGTACAGTGCTAGCTCATTATAGGTGCTCAAAAAATATTTGTACAGTTAATATATACTATACTCTTGAAAGTGTATAAAGTTTAGCTGTTTGTGATCCTTGCTAATTAACACAAGCTAATATAGATTTAAAAAATTACAGCATAACTAGGACAATTAATTTTTTTTAAATTTGGCATTCTTGAGCTAAATCCCCAGAAGGAATAAAGTGATAGGTTGTAGATATGATCCAGGGCAGAACTGAAATTATAATCTTAGTTTCCCTAGCACAGTGCCATAACTCTAGGAGGCTTATTAGCTCTAGGGGGCTAAAGAGATTTACTCAGCTACACAAATTATGTTGCCTTTTTTAGTATGTAAATGCAGTGTCCTTTGGACATGAAAAATGAAATGTGGGTGCATGAAAGCCAAGCGAGGCAGGGTCAGAGGGAAACCATAACCTCCTCATCTCCATTTTGCTCTTCATGGCAGGAGAGGGACCAGGTGAGGATCATAGCCATCTCTTCCCTTGGGCACATGCTACATAGAGTCAACAAATTCAAGCCAGGATATGCCATCAAGAAACATCTGTACAGTTTTTTAGTCCCGCTGCTGCTTAGCTTAGAGGACAACAACACCGAGGTGGTCAAGGTACGGGTGATCTTTGTCCTGCCAAACTCAGCCTGATACAACCCCTTCCTGCTAGAGCAGAGCCCCTTCCCTTTAGTCCTCTTTCATGAGCCTAGTCTGGGATCTGCATTCACTCTACACCAGTGGTTCTGAACCTTCTGGCTGTTTAAATATAGTTCCTCATGTTGTGACCCAACCATAAAATTATTTTCATTGCTGCTACATAACTGTAATGTTGCTACTGTTATGAATCCTAATGTAAATATCTGATATGAATGATGGTCGTTGGCGACCCTTGTGAAAGGGTCGTTCGACAGCGAAAGGGGTCGCGGCCCACAGGTTGAGAACCACTGCTCTACACCTCTTTGGTATCATTTTCCGGGCTGAATCTGAGCACTTTTACCCTCTATTGGGTCCCATCAGTCTTAGACAGATATGGTACTCCTCCCTGAATTTATTTACATCTTTTCACAAGATCAAGGCCCCTGATCCCAGTTACTAATCCCAACCAAACCCCTTGTGGACTAGTTTCTTGGGCAGGCCTGGCTCTCTAGAATTATAGGAGCGAGACTTAGGATTTCTTTGTCTCCATCCCATAGGCCTGTGGAGCAGCTCTGACTGAGTGGACGAATGTGATTGGCTGGTCATCCTTCACACAGATGTTTCAGCATACCACCCTCAGTGATCACATGCAGGTGTTGGAAGAAACATGCAACCATTTGGTGAGTGAGAGTCTCTGAGGAAGCCGGTTGCATTCTGCATGCTATGGACTCACTGGCAGGCTCGGTGGGCAAAGAGGAGAGGGCTGACAGAAGATGTATTCTTTCCTTTCCTTGATTCTCATTCTTTCTCATCAGCAAACTCTGAGAACCCACATTTGGAATGCCAGTCCCTGGATCTCCATATTTGATCCTCTTAGCGTCCCAAACTCTGCCTCAGAGGCTAGGGACATCATGCAAGGTTAACAGATGCCAATGGGATAGAAGCCTTCTGGTTAGAGGAAGAGATATAGACAGGAGTCCGCAGGGCTTGAGATCAACAGTCATGGTGGTAACGGTCTGTAGCTTCAGTGACTTCAGTGAAGTCAAGAACAGGCCATAGAGCAGGAATCCTTGTTGAAAAGTAAACATTTAAGGGCTACGTGAGTAGGTAAGGAACTAAATGAGTAATTCTAATATTATGAATTTGAATGCCTTACATAGATAGAGCACTTTACCGTGTACACTTTAACACCCATTATCCCATTGGAGCCATTGGTAGGTTAGGCAGGTTTTATTTCAACACTTCAGATGAAAAAACTGAGGCCAATGTCAGGGCCAGTATTCAAACCTGGTCTCCTGGATCTACATCAGTTGTTTTCTCCCTTTTTTTAAAAAAATATATTTTATTGATTCTTTTTTTACAGAGAGGAAGGGAGAGGGATAGATAGTTAGAAACATCGATGAGAGAGAAACATCAATCAGCTGCCTCCTGCACACTCCCCACTGGGGATGTGCCCGCAACCAAGGTACATGCCCTTGACAAGCATCGAACCTGGGACCCTTGAATCCACAGGCCGATGCTCTATCCACTGAGCCAAACCAGTTAGGGCTGTTTTCTCCCTTATCATGTTGGTACCAAGGAGCAAAATTCTCTTTATGAACTTTCTGCTGAGTGTGCACTTTTGCTGGGGTGGGGGTGTCTGAGTGTATAGGTTCAAATCGTTTAAGCTGACTGAAGACAGAAAATGCTGCTGCTTGTGGACAAGGTGATAGGGCCAAAGCTGCAAGACGGTCTTCAGTAGAATTCCCAGCAACCCCCCTCTCCTTGTCAGCATTACTCCTCTTTGCCTTCACAGGTGAATACATGCAAAAGACAATTAGTGGGGGAGTTACTGTTTCAGAGCTTCAGCTTCCTGAAGAGCTCTGAGTCCTCCGTACGGACAGCTGCCGTCCATTTCATAGGTAAGGTGGTCCCTCCTGTCAATTCCTCCCTTCTCTCCAGCAGGAAAGCCCTCCTTGACCTTTCACTAAAGGGCAAAGCCAGAACCATGGTATGATGAAGTTGGTTACATCCTTTCCTAGCTCTGACCTGATTTGAGATGTGCTGTCAGCCTCCAAAATTTGTGTTAGAAAAGCCTGGGGAGGAGGAGTAAGCTATCTGCCTTAGTCCTGGCTCTGTGTGCATCTACCCACTTTGTCAGCATGCTGCTTTGTTAGAAAGAGAAATGTACCCATTTGGAAGGAAAAAACTGTTGCTTCAAATGGAACCCCATGGATTTCCCGAAATATTTTTTGTTTTAAACTATAATAACAGTATGTGTTTATGTTAGAAAGCATAAAATATTCAGACTGGCGGAAAGAAGACAATGAGTAATACCAGAACTTACGTCATTTGGATTTAACCACTACGAACACCATAGAATTATTTTTCTTAAAAATATGCTACACAGACGTGCGTGCATGCACACACACACACGTGCACATACACATATATATAGCACTTTACAAAATATATGTTTTTAATTGATTTTAGAGAGAGTAGAAGGGAGAGAGAGAATCATTGATTGGCTGCTTCCTTCATTGTCCCTACTGGGGATTGAGCCCACAAGCCAGGTAGGTGCCTTGACTGGGAATTGAACCATAAATCTTGGTTCCTGGATTGATGCTCAATCCCTGACCCACTGGTGCAGAGCTATAGAACTTTCATTTATTTGATTATTTTAAATATTTTTATTGATTTTTTGCAGAGAGGAAGGGAGAGGGATAGAGATTTAGAAACAAAAAAAAATGAGAGAGAAACATCGATCAGCTGCCTCCTGCACACTCCCTACTGGGGATGTGCCCACAACCAAGGTACATGCCCTTGACCAGAATGAAACCTGGGAGCAAAAAGTTAGGGCAAACTTTTTAATAATAAACTTTGGTACATAGCTCTATCACAAATACATGCATTACATACTCATCAACATTATATTTAATGACTACATAATATTAATTTAATTGTATAGACGGATTTATGAAACCAGTCCTTATTTTTGAATATTGAGACTGTGTTATCTTTTGTTTTTATAGACAGGGACATAGTGGTTAAATCTCTGCATGTCATCATGATTATTTTGTTAAGATACATTGCTTAAAAGTAGAGTTCCTGGACTCAAAGGGTATGCAGAATTTTAAGGATTTGGAACTGCCCTCTAAAAAGTTAGATTCATTTTCTCTCGTCACCAGTATGTATATGAGTATCCATTTCACCAAACATTTGGCAACCCTAGGTAATATGTTTATAAAATCATTACCAATTTGATAGGTGAAAACAAAGAAGCTTGTTGTTTTGGTTAAATTTTTTTTTAATCAACAGCTAGGTTATGTATTTTGTCCTGTTTATTGCCCATCCATATTTTATTTTTGCAAATTATTGCCTTGTGCCCCCAGTCCATCTTTCTGTTGGTGTAGGAGCCCCATGAAGTTTAACATCCTTGGCGCAGGCTCCACTTATCACTTGGGTCACAGCTGCTCTGAGGGCTGTTCTTTCACTAGGACACTGACATGTAGCCAGCAAGGCTTCTCTTACATACATTCCTTGCTAAAATCATTTTATAAATGTCCTTGTTCACTACCGAGCCTGGGGAAAGGGATGGCCCAAAGGCTCAGGAATTCTGGATGGACTTTACATCTGTTCTGTCTTTAGCATTAATAGCTAAGAAGATAAACCTGCATTCCATACATGAGGACGATGTGCAGCTGTTAATAAATGGTGAGTCTGGGCCTCGCACCTGGGTTCTGGGTTACATAATGGGATGGGGCGAGATAGAAAGGAGGAAGGGGCAATTCCTGACGTACATGTGAGATTATTTTAAAAGTTTACTCTTACCAGTATAAATGTTATATCTAAAAGTTTAAGTGAAGAGAAGTAAGAGAAAGATAAGATTATTTATCATCATACCAGTTAGATAAAAGCACTGCTAACAATACGTTTTTGTCACTGCCCCTCTATCCTGTGCTCTGGGCTGACCCTGCAGAGGTGTGTAAGGCAGACATGGTTCCTTTCCCCCCGAAGAACATGCAGTTTTGTGTTCTTTTTTACTGCCTTAAAATATTTTAAAATTAATTTATATTTATAAAGCCCTTGATATATTAATATTTAAGTTATTTCAATTTTTTTGCTATTCAAACAATGCTACCATGAACATTCTTATATATGCCTCCTTATATACAAGTGTAATTCTTAGTCCAGACTAGATACTAAAAAGTAGACTTTTATCATGCATGTTGAACTTAACCGAGTTTAAAGTACAACATTTTAATCTTTCCTACTATGTTGACATGAATTTCAATCACCGCCTTTCCCAATTACAGGCTTTTCTTAACCAATATTTTAGTTCCTATTTTAAATTCATAATTTATATGCTATGATTATTATTGTTACTTTATACAAACCATAGATTTACAAAGTGTTACATGCTCACCATTCCTTTTTGTATCTCTGACCATCCCTCAGAGGTCATTTTTCTCCATTCTTCTAGAGTAAACCATTTAGAAGTTTCTTTAGTGCTGGTATCTTTTTAAAAAATCCTCACTGGAGGATATGTTTATTGCCTTCAGAGGGAGAGAAGGAGAGGGAGGGAGGGAGGAAGGGAGGGAGGGAGAGAGAGAGAGAGAGAGAGAGAGAGAGAGAAAGAAACATTCATCGGTTGCTTCCCGTACATGCCCCGATAGGGGATGGAACCTGCAACCTTTTGGTGTAGGGAATGACACTCCAACCAACTGAGCCACCTGGCCAGGGCTAGGGCTGAAATCTTTTTTTTTACACACTTTTTATTAATTTTTTTATTGATTAAGTTATTGCATATTAGTGCTGGTATCTTGATAATATACTGTCTTAGATTTTGTTTTGTTTGTAAGAATTTCTTCTTACCCTCATCCTTGCAAGATAGCTTTACTAGTTTTAAAATTCTACACCAACAATTAATTTCTCTCAGCATTTTGAAGACATTGTGCTATTATTTCCTGGCTTTCTTTGTTGCTAACTAGAAGCCTGCTATTCTAGTTTTTTTTCCTTTGTAGGTAATCTCTCCTTTTCCTGTGGCTGTTTTAAGATATTTTAAAGTGTTATTTAAAAGTATAGAGAATCTATCTAATAAAGATGAAATATGCTAATTGACCCTCATGCCATTGCAAAGATGGCAGTGTCCACAGCCAATAAGGAGGGAATATGCTAATTGATTGCCCTGCGGCACCCACAGACATAAGATGGTGGCACCCACAGCCAAAAGATGGCAGTGCCCAGTCCCCTCAGCCCCGCCAGGGCAGCAGGCGCGCATCAAGGCTGAGCCTGCCCTCAGTGGGCACGGCTGCTCCACTTGCCTGCTTCCGGAGACCCCCAGTCCCCTCAGCGCCCCAGCTTCCCAGGTCCAGCCCGAGACTCAAGTATCAGGGCTAGCCGAGGCTTATGCTGCTGGCAGAGGCAGCAGCAGAGGTGTGATGGGGTGTTGCCTTCCCCTGATTGCCGGGTCACCTCCCACACCTGAGGGCTCCTGGACTGTGAGAGGAGCCCCCTCCAGTGCATGAATTTTCTTGCACTGGGCCTCTAGTAATATAGTAACAGGTACCCATACTCCAATTTCAAGAAGTAGCGATTCATGGTCACCTTTTCTTTTTTAAAAGATATGTGGTTTGTTGTTGTTGTTTTTTATTTCAGAAAGAAGAAGAGAGAGGGAGAGAGAGATAGAAACATCAATGATGAGAATTATCAATCAGCTACCTCCTGTATGCCCCCTACTGGGGATTGAGCTCACAACCAGGCATGTGCCCTGACCAGGAATCGAACAGTAACCCCCTGGTTCATGCGTCAATGCTGAACTACTGAGCCGTGTTGGCCAGGTCTCCATTATTCTTAATCTTACCAAAGTCCTAAAAAAGAGGTAGGGAATGGAAGTTGGTAGTGTGGAGAAAGAGGAGCTGCTATTCCCAATGTCTATCAGAGGAGAAAGTTTTACCTCACCTTTCAAAACCCTTTGTTCCCTTCAGTCCCTGAAGAGCCACACCTATGTTTTATATAGGATGTACTTCTGCTGACTCCCTGCCATTGCTCTCTAGTAATTACATTTGTTAAGTATTGAAAACCTACTGTATACTATGTACTATTCTAAGCATGAAATACTGCAGTGAACAAAACTGATAACCTATTCTTCATGCAGTTTACATTCTAGTCGGGAAGGGAGGAATACCCCCTCAACAAATACATAGATGTTACATAAGCACTGTGGAGGTCACTATCTCCATAAGGCAAGGGGTAAAAAGGGCCGGAGTGGGGCCCGGGGTACCCCTCCGCTATGGGACATTTAAGCAGAGAGCCGGAGGAAATGAGGGAGTGAACCCTATGACTCTTTGAGGGATAAGCACTTGGCATGTTCAAGGAAGAACAAGAAGATCAATGTGATGGCATGGAGTGAGCAAAAGGCAGGGCAGGAGGTGATGAGATCAGAGAACAGCAGTGGGGCCACGTTGATGCGGCCTTTAGCCATGGTAAAGATTTAGGGTTTTACCTGAGTGTAGGGTGCAGCATTGAACACAGTTCTTAACTCTGCTAATGGACACTGGGAAGAGTTTAGGTAGCTTTTGACCAATGGTGGGTGGTATAATTCATTCCAGGACCAAATGGAAAGGATTTTTGAATTACTTATTCTTCACTATTTTTCATACCACAGTTTCCTTCCTTGATGTAGAGACAAGATGAAGAGAATGTTTGCTTTTCTAGCTCCTGTTCCTATGTCTCAGCCCTTTTGTAGTTGAGAGTGTTATGTGTTTGTCTGAAAGTCCTGGCATGAATGCCACAGGCTTGCTGTTCTGGTGTTGCAGATGCCTATCCTCAGGGGCTTTGCCCTCTGGTTTGAGCCCAGTTAGAGTTTCCTGGCGCCTGCTGTGAGGTAATATTTGAGGGATGCTGTTTGTGAGGTAGTGGTGGAATCCTGTCTCAGAGGAAATGCCTAGCAGACAACTGGAGATAGACAAGTCCTTGTTTTCTTTACAGCTTTGTCCAGAGAGTAAAATGGTAAATGACTTCTAAGGGTACTTTCTTCCACAAAGTCTGCATTACTCAGACCACTGTCACATACTAGATCTCTTGATAATGAGCCATGTGAACTTGGGCCAGTTACTTTGCCTCTGTGCCTGTTTCTCCATTGGCATCATGAGGATAATAGTGCTGATCTTGAACATTGTTTTGATGATTGAACACAAAACATGGGAAGCACTGAGCTTTGCTGGGCACATAGATGTCCCAGAAAACATCTGTGTTGAACTGACTCAGGCTTCTGGGCCAGGGGAGGGGTGGTATTGGGAGGGCAGGTAGGGAGTATATTTGTAGCTAAGGGAGTATATTTGTTGCTTCCCAGAGAGAAGCCATGCTACTGCTAGCACATTAACCATCAGCTGGTAGCATCTGCCCTCTGAGGGCTTGACCCTGGCTTCAGTTCTGACTCTGACATTTTATATGCTGGCTGCCTTCTTTTAGGTTTTACAGTGTGGTCTCTAGTGTATAATAGATACCTATTCCAGCTACCATAGTTCAATTTCAGGGAAAGTATGTCCAGAATGGAAATCTTGGACTCCTAAGTCTGTCTGAGAATTCACCTTGCCTTCCTCTTCCCACCCAGCCTCCTGGAAAGATGCCCAAATACCTAGATAGGAGGAAATTTTTCCCAAGGAAAATACTTCTAATTACACTTCCACCCATATGTAGTTCTGAGCAAACCTGTGGTTGAGAAGTGGTTCTTTAAAGGATTGTATATTTTTCTATATAGTGCAAGCCCAACTCTCTTTTTTTCTATTCTAAATGAGATCAACATGAAGCTGTAGACTTTGAGGGGCCTGGTTGGCTTTTAGATTTGTTGAGCGCACATTCTTTCTGTCCCTTTTCTCCTTTGCAATACTAGTAAGTAATTTCCTGTCTCCATCCCTCTGTTCCCACTCAACTCTAAACTATGCGCCCCTATTCCTTAACTGGACCACTTTGACAGCTCCTGACATCCTGTTCCTCTCTCTACACTACTTTCCATGCAGCAGCCAGGATCTCCTTGAAACATGTACACTGGATCATGGCACGCCTTTGCTTAAACCCCTTCAGTGGCTCTCCACTGCTCTTTGGGTCAAAGTTTGGTCCCTTACCCTGGGTCACAGGCCCTGAGAAGTCTGGCTTCTGACTTCTCTCCACCCTTAGCCTACATCATGTCCCCCTCACTAGAAGGGGCAACCACACTGACTATTTTCTGCAGGATGACGTGATCCCTGCCTCCACTGGGACATTTTCTGCCCTCGATCTTCATGGGGCTGCCTTGGAGGCTGGCTGCCATTATTTGCATCCCAGCTCAAATGTCACCTTCTCAGAGAGGCGTTCCCTGACTGGCCTATCTAAAGGGGTCCTTCCCAGTTAGCTGTTCTCATCATCCTGTTAAATTTCCTTCTTTGCACTTAATTTATGTTTACTTTTTTTTCTCCACTAGAATATTAAGTTCTATTTTTAAAAATATCTATTTTTATTGATTTCAGAGAGGAAGGGGAAGGGAGAGGGAGGGAGCGATAGAAACATCAATGATGAGAATCATTGATGGGCTGCCTCCTGCACGCCCCACACTGGGGATTGAACCTGAAACCCAGGCAGGTGCCCTGACCAGGAATCGAACCGTGACCTCCAGGTTCATAAGTTGATGCTAAACTACTGAGCTGCACCGGCTGGTCTAGAATGTTCTTGACTGTGGGGAATGTCTTTCTTATTCACTACAATATCTCTAGGAAGTTGCATATGCCTCTTTCCCTTACACCCACTTGGTCAGAACTTAGTTATATGACCACACGTAGCTGCAAGGGAGGATGGGATATATAGTCTTTGTTTATGGCACAGTGCATGATGATAGTACTGTAAATCTCAATTAAGAGTTGTTGATCATTGTTTATAACAGTGAAAAATTGCAAGCAGCCTTATTGTTTACTAATAAGGTATTGATCAAAGAAATTATGATAGAATCATGTGATTGGATATTAAGTTATATGGGGAAATATTTTATGGGAAGAATAATTTTAATCCTATTTTTGTAAAACAAAACGTCTATGTTAGATATTTAAGAAATACTGCAAGGACAGGTATGAAAATATATATTTTTTGCGGGGTTGAGTGCTTTTGCTTTCTTTCCTTTTTAAAAAACAATTTGTATTTAAACATTTTCTATAATAAAACAATAGCACTTTTACAATGACACAAAGTTATTCCAAATGAAGTTATATCATAATGTGACAAGTGGGTGGAAAACAATGGTGTTTGGGAAAACAGTTTTTGGAGCTTGAGAATCTGAGTTGACTTCCTTTCTGGTTTCAGCTCTTGAAAGTTTGAAGAATGATCCTGTGGAATCTATCCAGATTCTGGTGACTACTCTTCTTCAAAATATTGAGGAATATGTTAATCCTGAGGACAGCTCTACTTCCATTATAAGTACTCGCTTCTTCCGATTACGTGGCAGGAAAGCCCTAAAAAGAAAGAGGCACCTATTTAAGACTGTCAGACGGAAAGGAGATAATGATACTGATCGGCCCAGGAATTGGCTCCTAGGCCCTCTAAATTTACTGTGGAACTGGTGCAAGGGAGGGTAAAAAATACTCCCCTTATAATAGGCAACTTAGAAAAGTCAACACAGTCACAAGCACCAAAGTCTGAAAGTCTCCCTGAGGAAACTGAATTGATCCCCAAACAAGTTACTCCTGAGTCACTGTGAACATTTAGAACTGGTGGCTAAAGCCTTTTCCAGTTGTTTATTCGGATGTCAGTGCTGGACTCTGCGTAGTCTCTCCCACCTTTTTTCCAACTGGATAGGCGACTTGGGTTTAACCCCAAATAGGTAGTTTTCATCTTAGAAGATATAGTATATTCCTTGTTCTCTATCTCCCCTAGGGTATTGTTAGCTATCAGTATATACATTTGTAAATAAACATTACTTTTTCATCCTAAACAACATGGCTTCCATCCTAGTTTGGGGGGTTAGGGGATAAACCTGAGTGACAGCAACAGCTCTGGAAGCAGTACCTTCTACCTTCAGGTAAAATTTCAAATGGCAAAAGGGAGGAGTAGGGTGGTAGAATCACAGGGTATCTAGTTTTCAATCTTTCCCTCACCTCTGCCCAGGTTGCAGGAAATTCACATGTTTGACACATTTCCATGGGTGTATTCAGATTTCAGGTTAAAGCATAAAAGGTGGGCTTTGGGTTACATACAGTAGAGCAGCAATAACTCTAACTCTCACTCAAAAAGCACATCAAAAAGCTTTTAGGAGGGGAGTTAATGATTACTGAGTTAGTATCAATAATAGTTGCTTAGCACTTTTTATTGAATTCATTTGGCACTTGAAATGCCTTCCATCAGTCAAGGGTCCACTATGTTAATATGTGCACCCTCAGAACCTACTCATGATAAATGACTGAAAAATAATGATTTAATGATCTCAAATATTTCTACAAGATGATAAGAAGACAATCCTATTTACTAGAAGTAGTAGGGAGGCTTTTGAAATTGTTGATTGCTGTTGCATGATATGTTGGCATTTCCTAATTCTAAACTTGAAGTTTTACTAAATTCCTACTAGGTGGACAAAGTCATGTGGGCCATGGCTCACGGTCTAAATAATGTACTTCTTCTAGGTATGAGTAATTGAAAGAAAATCTATAATAATAAAAGTGTAATATGCCAATTAGACCAGATGTCCTTCCAGACGACCTTCTGGACAAAGCCGCAGTGGCGGGGGCTGAGGCAGAGGCAGCCACAGTGGCAGCAGGGACAAGCCCCTTGCATGGATTTTGTGAATCAGGCCTCTAGTATAACATTAAAAAACAGTGGGGACTGTAAGCCATGGTGATAAACATTCTATTCATTTTCTTATCATACTCATGACAAACCTATGAAGTACATTTTTAGGAAAATTTTCTTTTGTGGAAAATTTTACATATATGCAGAAGTCAAGAGAATAGCATAGTAAGCCTTTTGTACTCATCACCAAATTTCACCGTTTATTAACTCAGGATCAATCATGTGTCACATATACTCCACCCAGTTCTCCCCCTTTCTTACTATTTTGAAGCAAATCCTAGGTCTCATATAATTTCATTCATAAACACTTCAGTATATATCTGTAAAAGATAAAGTTGCTTCAAAAAAACATAACAGAGTATCATGATCACACAATCATTCTTTAACTAGAGGCCCGGTGCAAGAAATTCTTGCATGCATGCAGTCCTTAGGCCTGGCCAGAGATTGAAGCACAAGTGTCTGGCATGGAAGGACAGGTCCCAGCTGACCTCTGGGCCATGGGCCGCACCTGGGCCTCCTGGGCCCTCACGTGGCCCCCTCTGCTGAGTCACAGTGCCCGAGTCCCGATGTGGAGATCCGCTGAGTGCAGCTGGACACCACAGGCCGGGGCACAGCGTGGGCCTCTAGGCCACCAGTGGTGCCACACAGAAGCTGGGAAGGCAGCACACTCTCCCGTGGCCGGCCTCACAGACCAGCTCCTGCATGAACCCACAGGGAGCCCAACTGGCCCCAGTGGTCCCAGCGCGCTTGTGTCCCAGCTCACCTCACGGGTGTGGAGCAGGCACCAGGCACCTGAGTGCAGGGGCTTCCCCAGTGTGTGAACCCTGGCATCTGGGTGAGTGTAGCAGGGGGAGTGAGAGCAAGTTTGGCCTACACCCTGCATTCTCACCACACCTCTGTCCCTCTCACCCTGCCTGTGAGAGGTCGAAGCCCCCAGCTTGGGTACCTTGGGAAGTTGGTTGCTGCCACCCACCCCCAATTTCCCATGTCAGCCTAGAGCCCAGACCTGATTGGGTGATCAGTGCCTGCGGGCTGCTGGTTGCTGTCTGTTGAACAATAGGTCGGGCCGGTGGTGTCCTGGGGGGAAAGGTGGTGGGGGGATGGGAGGATAGAGTGGGGGGAAGAGGAAAGGGAGGACCCCCCCTTCTGCCTGGCTCCCTCAGTGCCTGTAAGCTGGGCGGCAGCCCTGCTCCTTGCCGCCTCAGCTGGTCACCCTTAGCATCAAGATTGTAGCCTCAAAATCCCACTTCCCACCTGCCTTGGCCTGGCACCACCTGCTCACCTGTTCCACCATCCCACTGTGGTCCTGCTCTCATGGAGGCTCATGAGGGTTAGCACCGCCTCCATGGCTGCCAACTGCCAGTGCTGCATCCCTGATGCCTGCCTTGTTCCACGCCGCCCCCTGGTGGTCAGTGTACATCAGAGCTCCTGGTCGAGGGGACAATTTCATATTATGCTTTTTTTATATAGGATATCTTCAAATACTCTAGTATTCCAAATTTCCAATGGTCTTACTTATTTTGTACAATGTGTTTTTTTGAACCACGATCCAAATAAAGTCCTACTTTATGATTTTTAAATTTGTTTCCTGCCATTTTTAAAACAATTGTTTTTATTTTTAATTTTAAAAACTTTTAAAAATATGGTTTTACTGATTTTAGAGAGAGGGAGAGGGAAAAAGAGACATAGAAACATCAATGATGAGAGAGAGTCATTGATCAGCTGCCTCCTGCATGCCTCACACTGGGACCAAACCCACAACCCAGGCATGTGCCCTGACTGGGAATTGAACTTTGACCACTTGGTGCATGGGTTGATGTTCATCACTCAACCATACCGCCTGGGCTTCTTGGATATTTTTGAACTTTGGTTTCTACTTCGATCTCTTGTTTTTCTTCCCTTACAATTTATTTATTGAAGAAATGAGGTCATTTTTCCATATTTTGGATTTTGCTAATTATGTCTTCATGAAGTTGTCTAACATGCTTCTCTGTTCTCTGTATTTACTGTAAATTAGTAGTTTGATCCAAAGGCTTGATCATGAACCTGGAGCTCATAGTTTGATTCCTGGTCAGGGCACATGCTGGGGTTGTGGGCTCCTTCCTCAGTGGGGGGTGTGCAAGAGGCAGCCGATTGATGATTTTTTCTCATTATTGATGTTTCTGTCCCTCACTCCCTCACCCTCCCTCTCTCTGAAGTCAATGAAAACATATTAAAAATATTTTTAAACGTAAACAAAGGCTTGATCAATTCAGGTTAAATATGGAGGGACAACAAATATTTTGCTAAGTTCTTCTATCAGGAGGTACACAATGTCTGGTTGTCTATTTTTTTTCGCTGATATTAGCTGTTGATCCATTATGGATTGAAAAATAGTGGTATTCTTATATTATTTCTTCTTCATTGATTAGCTGGCATACTTCTATAAAGAGATACTGTCCCTTATAAACTGTTTTGTTACCCAGTGGTCAGATATATATATATATATAAAAGTCTGGATATAGTTTGATTTATTCTTTTTATTTACAATTTTTAAAATAATTGGTTGTTTCATACCCTTCAATTGCAATCAACTTTATTTTTTCTTAAGAATCATTATGAACTTCGAGTTTTAAGCATTTTGTTTTGTTTTGTTTTTTGTTAATCCTTACCCAAGGATATTTTTTCATTGTTTTTTGGGAGAGTGGAAGAGAGAGGAAAAGCCAGAAAGAAACACATTGATTGGTTTCCTCCTGCACCAGTCCTGACGAGGGCCCGGGCCAGGGAGGATACTGCAACAAGGTACGTACCCTTGTCCTAAACCGAACCCAGGACCCTTTGGTCCGCAAGCCTACACTCTATTCACTGAGTCAGACCAGCCAGGGTGAGATTTAAACATATTTGATGTATTTCAATTGATTGCAATTATTTTCCTTATTGTGCAAAATGTCTCATTTTTGGCCAGGAGTCCCTTCAAATTTGCTTTTGAGACTTGTTGACATCACCCTGATAATCTTTGCTCCCTAGAGTGGCAATATGTTCCAGGCTCATCTCACATATCTTTGGCTCTAGGCCTGGAATCAATAATTTCTCCAAGAAGTCCTGGTTTCTTTTAGTGGGAAGTGGGATTTGGAGGCCACAATCTTGATGCTAGGGGTAGATATGACCATTTTAAAACATTAAAAAAATTAACAGCTTTATTGAGGTTTAATTTACATATCAAAATGTATACACTAAAAACTATAAAACATTGCTGAAAGAAATTAAAGACCTAAACCAGCGGTTCTCAACCTGTGGGTCGTGACCCCTCTGAGGGTCGAACAAGCCTTTCACAGGGATCACCTAAGACCATCGGAAAACACATATATAATTACATATTGTTTTTGTGATTAATCACTATGCTTTAATTGTGTTCAATTTGTCACAATGAAAATACATTCTGCATATCAGATATTTACAATATGATTCATAAGAGTAGCAGAATTAGAGTTATGAAGTAGCAAGGAAAATAATTTTATGGTTGGGGGTCACCACAACATGAGGAACTGTATTAAAGGGTCGCGGCATTAGGAAGGCTGAGAACCACTGACCTAAACAAAGGAACGCATCACATATTCATGGATCAGAAGACTAAAATTATTAAAATGGCAATACTCCTCAGTTGGTCTGGAGCAGTGGTCAGCAAACTGCGGCTCGCGAGCCATATGCGGCTCTTTGGCCCCTTGAGTGTGGCTCTTCCACAAAATACCGACTTCTGTGCATGGGCCGCAAAGTTTCAGTCGCACTATACATGCTCGCCCACACGTGGTATTTTGTGGAAGAGCCACATTCAAGGGGTCAAAGAGCCACATGTGGCTCACGAGCCAGTTTGGCGACTACTGTTCTAGAGATTCAACACAATCCCTACTCCTTTTTCTTTTCTTTTCTTTTTTTTTTGGCAAAAATTGGCAAGCTGATCCTAAAATTCATATGGAAATGCAAAGGACCCAGAATAGCCAAAACAATCCTGGAAACGAATAAGGTTGGAGGGCTTACACTTTCTGATTTCAAAACTGAGTACTAAGATAATCAATACAGTGTAGTACTGGCATAAAGATAGACATATAGGTCAATTGAAAGTCCAGAAATGAACCCTTACATTTAGAGCCCTGGTTGGGTATCTCAGTTGGTTAGAGCATTGCCCTAATATGCCACAGGTTGTGGCTTCGATTCCCCATCAGGACACATACAAGAATCAATCAATGAATGCATAAATAAATGGAACAACAAATTGATATTTCTCTCCTCAAATAAATAAATTTAACCTTATATTTATAGTCAATTGATTTTTTATAGAAGTGCCAAGAATTGTATTAAATATTCATAGAAGCACTAACCACAAGAGCCAAACTGTGGCAACAATCAAACACCCATCAACTGATGAAAGAATAACCTAAGTGTAGTATGTCTATATAATGAAATACTATTCAACCATAAAAAGGAAGTTCTAATACATACTACAATAATGATGGACCTTGAAAATGTATGTTCCATGAAAGAAGCCAGACACAAAAGAACACATACTGTAAACTTTCATTTATATGAAATGTCCAGAATAGTATATGTACTACTTGGTGTGAATACTGCACCATGTGGATATGTTACCATGTTGATGTATATCCTTCCAGTTTTTTCCTGCATTTCTGAGTGATGATTGTCTTGTAGTTTAGTTGTAATTTTGATGTGGTTGTGGGAGGATGCAAGTACTGTGTTTCCTGTGATACTGTCTTGACCATAAGCCCCTGTAACCTCTTTAATTAATTAACTAATTAATTAATTTATTTTGTTAATCCTCACCCGAGGATATTATTTTCCCGTTGATTTTTAATTTTTTATTTTAATTTCTTTATTGGTTAAGGTATTATAAATGTGTCCTCATTCCCCCCTTAACCTACAGCCTCCCCACTCCTCATGTTCTCATCCCCCTGTTGTCCATGTCCATTGGTTTGGCTTATATGCATGCTGGGATCCAGCCCCAGCAGGTCCAGGGGTCCCCAAAGGTGTGGACGTAGTCGGTGAAGAAGGAATGACACGGAGACAGCATTCAGTTGATCAGCAGCCTAGCCAGGATCTCTAGCCAGGATCTCCAGCCAGGTTCTGTCCAGGATCTCCAGCCAGGTTCTGTGTTTTATTGTCTTGTTACATCTGTATTTATACCAGTTGATTTTAATCCTATCAATTTCTATTCCAAAGGTTAGGGCATTTCTTATCTCCATTCCAGGGAGTAAAGATTATGTAGCTTAAGCGTGATTGTTTGTAGTTAAAGTGATTAACTACCTGCCTGGCACTTAGTTAAGGGGTTTTATTCCCTCCCTAACTTCAGGGAAAAATCCCTACCTGGGGAAACAACCTTTCTCGGAGAGGTGACCTTGGTTAAAACATATAGCGCCAAGAAGGGGAGCAAACATATTAAGAACAGTATGCCATATACACCAGGTCCCTTGAAACATATGCTGTGCAGATGTTTCTTCTCTGCAGTGACTGTGTCAAGCAGCAAGGATGGACCGGCTTCCGGCATATGCATGCATACAACTCGTTTGGTTGATCTCTTCCCCTTACACCCACACTCCACTACTTTTCCTCTGGGGGTTGATAGTCTGATCCTGTTTCTCTGTCTTTGGATCTATCCCTGTTCATCAGTCTATGTAGTTCTCTATATTACACAAATGAGTGAGATCATGTGGTATTTATCTTTCTCTGACTGGCTAATTTCACTTAGCACAATGCTCTCCAGTTCCATCCATGCTGTTGCAAAAGGCAAGAGTTCCTTCTTTTTTACCACAGCATAGTATTCCATTGTGTAGATGTACCACAGTTTTCTAATCCACTCATCTACTGATGGGCACTTAGGCTGTTTCCAAATCTTAGCTATGGTGAATTGTGCTGCTATGAACATAGGTGTGCTTATATCCTTTCTGATTGGTGTTTCTGGTCTCTTGGGATATATTCCTAGAAGTGGAATCACTGGGTCAAATAGGAGTTCATGTATTTTTAGTTTTTTGAGGAAACTCCATACTGTTTTCCACAGTGGCTGCACGAGTCTGCATTCCCACCAGCAGTGCAGAAGGGTTCCTTTTTCTCCACATCCTCTCCAACACTTGTTGTTTGATGATTTGTTGATGATAGCCATTCTGGGTGTGAGATGATACCGCATTGTCGTTTTGATTTACACCTCTCCTATAATTAGTGACTTTGAGCATGTTGTCATATGTCTCTTGGCCTTCTGAATGTCCTCTTTTGAAAGGTGTCTATTTAGGTCCTTTTCCCATTTTTTGATGGGATTGTTTATCTTCCTTTTGTTAAGTTGTATGAGTTCCCTATAAATTTTGGAGATTAGGCCCTTATCAGTGATAACATTGGCAAATATGTTTTCCCACAAAGTGGGTTTTCTTGTTGTTTTGTTGATGGTTTCTTTTGCTGTGCAGAAGCTTTTTATTTTGATGTAGTCCCATTTGTTCATTTTCGCTTTAGTTTCAACTGCCCTAGGAGCTGTATCAGTGAAGAAATTGCTTCGGCATATGTCTGAGATTTTGTTGCCTTTGGATTCTTCTAGTATTTTTATGGTTTCCCGTCGTACATTTAAGTCCTTTATCCATTTTGAGTTTATTTTTGTGTATGGTGTAAGTTGGTGGTCTAGTTTCATTTTCTTGCATATATCTGTCCAATTTTCCCAACACCACTTATTGAAGAGACTATCTTGGCTCCATTGTATGTTCTTGCCTCCTTTGTCAGATATTAATTGAGCATATTGTTTCGGGCTGAATTCTGGGCTCTCTATTCTATTCCATTGATCTATATATCTGTTCTTGTGCCAGTACCAGGCAGTTTTGAGAACAGTGGCTTTGTAATACAGCTTGCTATCTGGTATTGAGATCCCACCTACTTTGTTCTTTCTCAGGGTTGCTGCAGGTATTCGAGGTCTTTTTTTATTCCAGATGAATTTTTGGAGAGTTCGTTTTAGATCTGTGAAATATACTGTTGGTATTTTAATGGGAAGTGCATTGAATTAATAGATTGCTTTGGGTAGTATGGACATTTTAATGATGTTGATTCTAGCAATCCATGAACACAGTATGTTCTTCCATCTGTTTATGTCTTCCTCTATCTCTTTTACAACGTCCTGTAGTTTTCTGAGTAGAGGTCTTTTACCTGTTTAGTTAAGTTTATTCCTAGGTAGCTTAATTTTTTTGGTGTGATGGTAAATGGGATTGTTTTTATAATCTCTCTTTCTGAAAGTTCACTATTGGCGTATAGAAATGGCTTATATTTCTTGGGGTTAATTTTGTATCCTGCTACTTTGCCAAATTCATGTATTAAGTCTAGTAGTTTTTTGATGGAGACTTTAGGGTTTTGTATGTATAATATCATGTCATCTGCAAATAAGGACAGTTTTACTTCTTCTTTTCCAATTTGGATGCCATTTATTTCTTCTTCTTCTTGTCTAATTGCAATGGCTAATACTTCCAGTACTATGTTGAACAGGAGTGGTGAGAGGGGGCATCCCTGTCTTGTTCCTGTTCTTAGGGGAAATGGTGTTAGTTTTTGTCCATTGAATATGATGTTGGCTGTGGGCTTGTCATATATGGCTTTTATTATGTGGAGGTATGATCCTTCTATTCCCACCTTGCTGAGAGTTTTTATCAAAAATGGGTGTTGGATTTTGTCAAATGCTTTTTCTGCATCAATTGATATGACTGTGTGTGTTTTTTCTTTCAATTTGTTTATGTGATGTATCATGTTTACTGATTTTCGGATTTTGTACCATCCTTGCATCCCTGGGATAAATCCTACTTGGTCATGGTGTATGATCTTTCTGATGTACTGCTGGATCCGATTTGCTAAGATTTTGTTGAGGATTTTGGCATCTATGATCATGAGGGATATTGGCCTATAATTCTCTTTCATTGTGTTGTCTTTACCTGGTTTTGGTATTAGGGTAATGCTGGCTTCATAGAATGAGCTTGGAAGTGTCCCTTCCTCTTGAATTTTTTGTAGTAATCTGAGGAGGATAGGTTTTAGTTCTTCCTTGAATGTTTGGTAATACTCCCCTGTGAAGCCATCTGGTCCTGGGCTTTTGTTTGCTGGAAGCTTTTTGATGACTGCTTCAATTTCTTCCATAGTTATTGGCCTGTTGAGATTTTTAGATTCTTCCTGATGAAGTTTTGGAATGTTGTATTTTTCTAGGAATTTGTCCATTTCCTCCAGGTTGTCTAGTTTGTTGGAGTAGAGTTGTCTATAGTATTTTTTAACAATCATTTGTATTTCTGTGGGGTCTCTTGTTATTTTGTTTCTATCATTTCTGATGTTTTTATTTGGGTCCTCTCTCTTTGCTTCTTAGTGAGCCTGGCTAGAGGTTCATGGATCTTGTTTATCCTTTCAAAGAACCAGCTCTTGGTTTCATTGATTTTCTGTATTTTTTTTTTTTTTTGGTCTCTAGGTCATTTATTTCTGCTCTAATCTTTATTATCTGCTTCCCTCTGCTCACTCTGGGGTTTTCTTGTTGCTCTCTTTCTAATTCTTAGTGTTAGATGGTTTACTACCATTTTTTCTTGTTTTTTGAGATAGGCCTGTAGAGCTATAAACTTCCCTCTCAGGACTGCTTTCATTGTGTCCCATAGGTTTTGGATTGCTGTGTTTTCATTGTTATTATTTTCCAGGATGTTTTTAATTTCTTCTTTGATCTCATTGGTAACCCAATCAATATTTAATAACATGCTATTCAGCTTCCAATTGTTTGAGTATTTTGGGTTGTTTTTATTGTAGTTTATTTCTAATATTATGCCATTGTGGTCTGAGAAGATGGTTGGTATCATTTCAATCTTCTTGCAATTCGGGAGACTTTGTTTGTGACCCAATATGTGGTCTATTTTTGAATGTGTCTTATGAGCCCTTGACTAGAATGTATATTCCATAGCTTTGGGGGAATTGTTCTGAAAATGTCAATTAAGTCCATCTGATCTAGTGAGTCATTTAGGATTGCTATTTCTTTGCTGATTGTTTGTCTAGAGGATTTATCCAGTGATGTCAGTGGTGTATTAAAGTCCCCTACTATGATCTTATTGTCAGTCTCTCCTTTGATATCTTCCAGGAGTTATTTTATATATTTGGGTGCCCCTGCATTGGGTGCATATATGTTTATCAGGGTTATATCTTCTTGTAGTATTGATCTCTTTAGTATTATGAAGTGGCCTTCCTTATCTCTTGTTATGGCCTTCACTTTGAGGTCTATTTTGTCCGATATAAGTATTGCTTCCCCAGCTTTCTTTTCATTTCCATTTGCCTGAAAGATATTTTTCCATCCTACACTTTCAGTCTGTGTGAGTTCCTTCTTCTGAGGTGGGTCCCTTGTAGACAGCAAATGTATGGGTCATGTTTTTTATCCATTCAGCCACTCGATGTCTTTTGGTTGGAGCATTAGTCTACGTTTAAAGTTATTATTGAAATGTACTTGTTTGTAGCCATTTCTTTTTTTGTGTTGCTGTGTTCTTTCTTACCTTTTTATTTCCTCATTTTACACCAGTCGCTTTAGCATTTCTTGCATTGCTGACTTGGTGGTGATAAACTCCCTTAGACTTTTTTTGTCTGTGAAGCTTCTTATTTCCCCTTCAATTCTGAATGATAGCCTTGCTGGATAGAGTATTCTTGGATTCAGTCCTTTGCTTTGCATCACTTTGTAAATTTCCATCTATTCTTCTCTGGCCTGATGTGTTTCTGTTGAGAAATCATTTGATAGTCTAATGGGAGATCCTTTGTATGTAACTTTCCGTTTCTCTCTTGCAGCCTTTAAGATTCTCCCTTTGTCCTGAACATTTGCCATGGTAATTATGATGTGTCTTGGCGTGGGTCTTTTCAGGTTCATCTTTTTTGGGACTCTCTGTGCTTGTGTGACTTTTTTCTTTCCCATCTCAGGGAGGTTTTCTGATATTATTTCTTCAAATTGATTTTCTAACCCTTGTCCCTCCTTCTGTTGTTCTGGCACCCCTATTATTCGTATGTTGTTTCATTTCATGTTGTCCCATAGCTCCCTTAGGATCTCCTCCTGTCTTTTAATTTTTTTCTCCAATTGCAGTTCAGTTTGGGTGTGTTTTGCTTCCCTGTCTTCTCATTTGCTAATTTGGTCCTCCGCTTCTCCTAGTCTACTGTTGAAACTTTCAATGGTGTTTTTTTATTGCAGTTATATCACTCTTCATTTCTTCTTGGTTCTTACATAAGTTATTGATTTTTTTATCCATTTCTTTTTGATTCTTACATAAGTTGTTGATTTTTTCATCCGTTTCTTCTTGATTCTTGCATAAGTTGTTGATTTTTTCCTTCATCCGTTTTATGCAATCTAGGACCCTTAATCTGAATTCTTTTTCTGACATGTTGCATCCCTTGTTTCACTTAGCTGCTTTTCTGGTTAGTCCTAATTTTTTTTTCTTTGGGGGTTTCTTTGTCTACTCATGTTTGATCTCACCGACAAATTTAAATGTTGAGTCCTTCAGGGGCTGCTCCTTGGGTGGCAGTGGCTCCTTGGGCTGCGGTTGCTCCTCAGGCGGTTGTGGTAGCAGCTGCTCCTCAGTTGGCAGCAGCTCCTCTGGTGAGTGCTGTCACAGCCGTGGTGGCTCCTCTGGCTGGTGGGGAGAGGCTTCTCACACAGCTGCTGTTCCTTAGACAGAGGGTGTGCTGATCATGAGGCTGCTGTTCCTTGGATGGGGGCGGGCTAAACACTCAACTGCTACTCCTTGAACTGGGGCGGACTGCTCACGTGGCTGCTGTTCCTTGAATGGGGGCTGGCTGCATGCTGCTGTTGTTCTTCTGATGTGGTGGAATGCTTGTGGGGCTACTGCTCCTTGGACTTGGACTGGTTGATTGCAAGTCTGCTGCTCCTCCGATGGGGGTGGGCTACTTGCTAGGCTGCTGCTCTTTAAATGGGAGTGAGCTGCTTGCGTGGCTGCTCCTCCTTGGACAGGGCCAGGCCACTCACCCAGCTGCTGCTCTTCGGAAAGGTGCAGGCTGTGTGTGGCTCTGTTCCTCGGACCAGTGTGTGCTGCTCAGGGCTGCTGCTCCCCTAATGTGGGCGGTCTGATCATGTGGCTGCTGCTCCTCGGACCAGGGTGGGATGCTGCTGCTCCTCGAATGGGGACAGGGTGCTCGCAGAACTGCTGCTCCTCAAATGGGGACAGGCTGCTCACACAGCTGCTGTTCCTCGGATTGGGCAGGCTGCTCATGCGGCTGCTGCTGCTTGGACGAGGGCAAGATGGTTGCGCAGCTGCTGCTCCTCAGACTAGTGCAGGGTGCGGGCTGTGTGCAGCTGCTGTTCCTCAGGTGGGGGCACGCTGCACAGGGCTGCCACTCCTCAGACATAGGCAGACTGCTCATGCGGCTGCTGCTCCTCGGACAGGTCGGGCTGCTCGCGTGGTTGCTGCTCCATGGACAGGGGAGCGGTCCACTCACGCAGTTGCTGCTCCTTGGACAGGGGCAGGCCACGTGAGGCTGCTGCTCTGAGGCCTGGGGCAGGCTGCTCATGGGGCTGATGCTCCTTGGACAGGAGTGTGCTGCTCACGTGTCTGTTGCTCACGTGGTTGCAGTGCCCTGGACTAAAGCGTTGGGCAGGTCAGCGGGGAGCGTGGTTCAGAACTTACAGGAACCTGTGCCGTGGGTGGCTGGAGACTTGGTGACTGTGGGACCACAGCCGGAGTATCAGGTTCCTGGCAGGGGTGGCTGTAGAGTCCCAGGTGTTACCTGAGGGCACCCTGGGTGGAGGTGAGGCTGGGCTCCCAGTAACATCAGCTCTTCCCTTTGAAAAGGCGAGGCCTCTGAGGACGAGCTGGCCTCCTGGTCCTGTTTGCAATGGTAGAAGTGGCTGCCTAGTTAGGCGAGCCCAGTTAGCCTGCCCCCGAAGGTCCTGCGGGGTCTAACTGTGCCTCGGGTCTAACTGTGCCTCAGTCACACACACACACACACACACACACACACACACACACAACCACACACTCCTCTTTTGCACCCTCGCTGCCGCCTTCTTCCTGCCTCTGTAGCTGAATCTAGGGTGTAATTGATCCGTTTGTTACTGAAGTTTCCTCTCCAGGTGTCTGGTTATGTGGCTTGCTCTCTAGCACTTTAGCCAGACAGGATAAAATTCACCTTAACAAGGCATGACCCATAGGGAACAAAGCATGAATGTACTCCTCAAGACACTGATAACCCCAATGTAAGTGACCACCTGAGAAAAGAGAATTAGGGGAGAGAAAAAAGAGCACAAGTAGAGAGAGAGAGAGAGAGAGAGAGAGAGAGAAAAGATGGGAGAGAAAAGAAAAAGGAGAAAAAAATATATATATACACACACACACACACACATATACATACATGTATATATGTATATATGGAGAAAACACCACAGAACCAATAGATAAACCAAACAAATACAAACACCAAACACCCAGTAAAGAGGGTGGGGGCAGAATCTATAGAGGCTAAGCCAGCCGTGGGCAAACTATGGCCCGTGGGCCGGATCCGCCCCGTTTGAAATGAATAAAACTAAAAAAAAAAAAAGACCGTACCCTTTTATGTAATGATGTTTACTTTGAATTTATATTAGTTCACACAAACACTCCATCCATGCTTTTGTTCCGGCCCTCCGGTCCAGTTTAAGAACCCATTGTGGCCCTGGAGTCAAAAAGTTTGCCCACCTCTGGGCTAAGCTAATATACAGGAAATAAGGTTAAGAATTGGATAAATACGGGGAGGACCTCACTTCAGTATAGAGGAAGTAGAAAAGGGATGAGTGGATAAGAAGAGACAGAATGGGAACAAAATAATATATTTACAAAAAAAGATTTAAAAAATAGTATAAAAATAGAAAATAACAAGTAAAAATAAAATAAAATTGAATGATGAAAAAATAATGTGAAAAGAAGTAGAAAATAAAGCACCAAAAAAAGGAGAACAAAGAAAAAAGCAAAAAAAAAAAAAAGCTAACAAAATAATAATAAAATAAAAATGAAAAATTGAAATGTCGTTCCTTTGGCTGGCTTAAGATCCCAGTTTTCTGGAAGTCTGTGATTTTATTTTTCCTCTTGCTGGGTCTGAAGGCCCCTCTATAGGCCAGACCCTGTTAACTCTCAGGGACTAACCAGATTTGTTTAATCCTTCGTACCATTCAGGGTGGAATGTGGGTGTAGCTGTATTCCTTGCCTGGGGGCTGGAGAGAGGAGTTATATCCTCAGGAGAAAATGGCTGCCCAGTCTTGGGCTCAGATGTGACTCAGCACTCAATTTGCTGTCACCTCTCCTGGACCCCCTTCTCTCCCCAGCCTCTCCCCAGATTCCACTGGTCTGCACCTTCTCCTGCTCCTCAGCATGGGTGAGTGTCTGTATCCAAAATGTGCTATGAAGAGGGTTCAGTGAAAACAAACAAACATCGGCCACAGAAACGGGGAGGACTGAGTCTCTGTAAGCTGCTCTCTTACCGGCACTGCATGGTCTGGTCAGCGTTTCAGGCTGCCCCCTGTAGGCTCAGTCCTCCGTAATTATGGAACCCAGATCTCAAATCCCCCGGTGCCAACAGTCCTGAGGATCTCCTTTCCCCAGTCAGGGGCTGTGCCTGTCCCAAGGGAGGCGGCTGGGTGCTGCGTGGTCTCCCTCTGACCCTCTGGGCTCAGAGATCTGGCAAACTTTCCTGCCCAGATCCCTGGTTTTTACCTTTCCAGGGGAACTCTGCCCTTCCAGGCTGCAAACTGTCTCACCAGTTGAGTATACTTCACCAATTCGGGGTAGATGTTGTTTGTTTCAGCTGCTCATCTATTTGCTCTGGGACAAGCCTTGGGACGCATCTGCCTATTCCGCCACCATCTTGTCTCCTCCCGTGTAACCTCTTTTTAAAAAATATTTTTTATTGATTTATGAGAGAGAGGAAGGGAGGGAGAGAGGGAAGGAGGGAGGAAGGGAGGAAGGGAGGGAGGGAGGGAGGGAGAGAGAGAGAGAGAGAGAGAGAGAGAGAGAGAGAGAGAGAGAGAAATCAGCTGCCTCCTGCACGCCCACCCCGACTGGGGATCGAGCCTGTAACCTGACCATGTGCCCTGACTTGTAACCTGACCATGTGCCCTGACTGGGAATCAAACCAGTAACCTTAAGTGCCTGGGACAACACTCAAGCAACTGAGTCACATCAGCCAGGGCATGAAACCTCTTTTTTAAAACTTAATGTACTATGAACATTTCCTTATGTCATTAAAAAGTATTTAAAAATTATTTTAATGAATTGCATCATGTATTTGAACTGTAATGTATCTATATACATGAAATGCCGAGTATTTTGAAGTTTACTTATTGATAAACTAGAGGCCAGGCACACAAAATTTATGCATGGGTATGTTCCCTAGGCCTGGCGTGTAGTCAACACCATCTTCTCAGCTGCCCACAGCCAGCCCAACCACAAACCCCTGGTTCCCAGTTCGCCATCAGGTGATCAGTGCCTGATGGCTGGGGGAAGGGACTGAGAGGTGGGCTGTTCCCACTGGCTCTTTATCCCCGCACCTGCCACAGGTGGCCATCGGGCAATGGGAGCCTGCTGGCCAGGGAAAGAGACCAAGAGGTGGTCAGTGCGCCTCATGGTGACTGGTCCAGCGGTTATTCTGGTCATTCTGCCCTTACAGTCAATTTGCATATTACCCTTTTATTATATAGGACAATGTCATCGTGAACATATATTTGTATATATCTCCTTGTGCATAATTTTGATTCAAAATAAGATAAAAATAGTTCATTTACTCATTTTTTCTCTCAACAGATATTTATGGAGTAACTGTTTTGTGCCATTTCTCTCAGGAGTCAACATTGGGGGGAGGGGCTTTCCATTTCACCTTAAGGTCTTTAGATATGAGCTGATTGGTCAGTTACAGTTGGGCATTCTAGGCTTGGATGCTAAGATACGAATATTTCTCAACAGTTTTAACAGTCATTTCAGGAGACCTTTCTGTGTCGTCTGACTGCTTTCTCATGATGCTACTTGCGCATTTGGTGTTGGTGAAAGAATAGAAATAGGCTCAGCCCTAGAGCGGAGGTGAGTTCGAACATGAGAAATAAAGTTGGTCAGTGGCTGTGTCAGAACAGGAAAGGGATGGATTCAAGGGGTATTTCCTAAGTACAATTTTCTGTTCTTGAAGGGCTGTGGGTGGTTCGAGGGAGAAGGAGTAAGACTCAAGCAGTGCCTAGACACAGAAATTAAGTTTGAATGGAGAGCAGATACTAAGTTCAATGTGGGCTGTACTGAATTTGAAGAACTGTAAGAAATTAGGAATTCTAAAATTTAGAGATAAAAGTTTGCAACTCAAACAAGTCTGGATATACACACATATATATATATGTATATACTCAAAAATTTTAAACATTCATTCTGAATATATTTTTCTAGCAAAGGTTAAATTTTACTAATTCTCTATATTCATTCTGAACAAGCTAAGGGTCTTTAACCCCTTAATTGCCCTGTAATTCACATTTCTCTTCTGTTGTGTTGGCTAATATTTTAGTTCTATTACGACTTAAATTGTCTCAAATTTGGTGATTATTACTATATTTTAACAGTTAATAACTTATTTAGATTTTCCAACTTCTTAGTCAGGGTCGTAATAGAAAACAGATTACATACTCAAATTAGGACAATTCCAGGAGAGTTTAACAAATTAATTAAAGCAGCTTTATCTAATGGGTATGTATGGGTAGAGAAGAAGAAACCAATAAGAGGCAGTGTAATGTGCCAGAGCTAGTAACAACCAGAGTTTTAGCACTGCTAGGTCTGAAGGGATTTGGGAAAGGAGCAGTCATAGAAACCTGAACGAAGAGATGTATGTACGGGGTTATCTTGAGAGAAGCAGTGGCCTCAGAGGTTTACACCCAAGCCAAGAATCATCATGCGAGAAGGAACCTGGAGACTATACAGTCCAGTGGTTCCCAAACTTATTTGGCCTACAGCCACCTTTCCAGAAAAATATTACTCAGCCCCTGGAAATTAATTTTTTTAAAATTTTAATAGCAGCTACTCATCGCCCCCAAATGCACCTGTGGCCATCACCGCCCCCCTGGATCGCTGCAGTGCCCACCGGGGGGCGGTAGCGCCCACTTTGGGAATCACTGCTATACACTCTGACATGACCATCCTCCCTTTCTGCAGTATATTATTGGGGCTATTCATTGGCAAACTCAATTGCAAGCAAGAGAATAAGGGAACTTACTTGATGTAGTCCATACTGGCCAGCCTCCACGAAACTTAGAGTGGAGCAGGGTGTAGGGAAGATTTGGAGAGCCAACAGAAGATATTCAGGGTGCCCTGTGTTTTTACTAATTCTTAGTACATATTTCTCGCATCCCACTACTCCTTTCCAGGTTTATTTTATTCCTCGGTGAAGAAAATATATTAGAATTTCTTTCAGTGAGGGCTTATGAGTAATACATGTCTTAGTATATCTGAAAATGTATTCATTTTGCCTTCACTCTTGAATGTTATAGCTGAGGATAAGTTTCTAGATTGATAGATATTTTCCTTCAAAACTTGGAGGCTATTATTGCATTGTCTCATCTACTATTGCTGACGAGAATTCTGCCGTTGGTCTGTTATCTCCTCTGTAGTTCATTTTTTTTCTCTGAACGTTTTATGATTCTCATACTTTCCTTGATCTTTAATCTTATTCCAATGTATCCAGGTATGAATTTATTTTTATCCTGTGAAAGACTTGGTGTGCTTTTTCAATCTGAGGATTCATATCTTTAATTCTGAAAGATTCTCAGCCATTATTACTATTACCTTCTGCCCATTCACTCTATTTTTTTTGAATTCCCATTAAGCATCTATTGGAGTTTTTCATGCTATCTTTCATATCTCTCAACATTTTTCTTCATCTCTCTCTCTGTATCTGTACTATGTTCTGAGTCACTTTAGTCTACTTTCCAATTCACGAATTCACTTTCAGCTGTTTCTAGTCTACTATGAAATCTTTCTACTGAGGTGTTTCATTCATCTCGATGTTTTTCTTTTCTGTATCTGTCATGTAAAAATGTAACTGCTGCCCTGACTGGGTGGCTCAGTTGGTTGGAGCATCATCCTGTACACCAAAAGGTGTGGGTTTGATTCCCATTTAGGGCACATACCTAGGTTGGGGATTCACTCCTAGGTTGGGGTTTATATACAGGAGGCAACTGATCGATGTTTCTCTCTCACATTGATGTTTCTATCTCTCCCTTCTTCTTTTTCTCTAAATAAACATATTTTCAGAGGAGGATAAAAATTAAAAATATATATTTTTGTTGTTAAATAAACACAGAAAAACATGCATGAGCCAAGTATGTAGACCTCTATGATTTATCACAAGGAAGATATCAGTGTCACTACCATCTAGGTAAAAAAAAATGACATCACCAGAACCCTGGAATTCCCTCTTGTGATCCTTCCCAGTCACAATTCCCTCGAGCATAGCCCACGAAAACTTCATAAAAATCACTCCCTTGCTTTTCTTAAAAATTTTACTACCTAAGTTTGCATCCCTAAACACAGTAGTCTATATATGCCTGCCTTGAGCTTTTTATAGATGCAATAATGAAGTCTGTGTTAATTTGTGTATGGCTATTTTCACTCATTTTACATTTGTTAGATTTATGCATATTATTGCATAAGATTGTCATTTGTTCATTTTCACTGCTATAGAGTATTCCATCAGATGAATAGTATATAAATATATCACAACTTATCTGTTAGGATAATGTTGAAAATTTGACTCACAGTTTGGGGCTGTCATGATAATGGCACTATGAACAGTCATGTGTGTCTGCTGCTGTAAGTGAACATACATATTTGTAGGTGCATAGCTAGGAAAGGATCATAAAGTAGATAATAGCAAATTGTTTTCCAGAGTGGCTGTTTTGTTATACACTCCCACTAGTAGTATAAGAAAATTTCTATTGTTCCACGTCCTTGCCACATTTGTCATTGTAAACCTTTTAAATTTAAGCCA
This sequence comes from Myotis lucifugus, assembly GCF_000147115.1. Classification (NCBI taxonomy): domain Eukaryota; kingdom Metazoa; phylum Chordata; class Mammalia; order Chiroptera; family Vespertilionidae; genus Myotis; species Myotis lucifugus. The sequence continues at coordinate 161,963 of NW_005871962.1, forward strand.
TTCTGGTGAGTGTGTAGGATACATTTTTGTGGTTTTAATTTCCACTTTCCTAATTCCTAGTGAGGTTGAGCCACACTTTTTAAGTGTTTATGGACCATTAGTATATCCTCCTTTATGAATACCTCAGAAGTCTCTTACCCACTTTTCTATTTGCATTTTTCCTTGATATGCAGGAAAGTGTTATATATTTTGGATGTGAACCCTTTGTTGATTTTATCGGAAACTTTTGTCCTCTTAATGTATACCCATTAGTTGTTGAGCACTTCCTTAGTTCTGGCATAAAAAGATACTCAGATTGCACTTTTTCTACTCCCAACCAGTAGTCAGCTATTTCTCCAAGGAGTCCTTTCTTTTTAAAGAGTGTTGTATGAATGGTATGTGGAAAGTAGCATTTGGGTAGTAGATGTGCTTTTGCTACTGGAGTGTCAGTGCTTCTAGGCTTTTTCAGTGAACAGAGATAACTATGAGTGATGAATTTTTATTCACACTTCCAATTAAAATTGGAACATCGTAAGGCTCCCATTACACATTTACATCTCGCATTTTCAATGGCAAGAATCCTGTTTCCTGAAAAGCATCACTACATTTAGCACAATATGCACAATTGTTGCAGCATTCCTACTATAATAACTCTACCAATAACAAACTCATTAAGTTGGGTTCAGGGCTTCTTTACAGGTATTTTTATCCTTAGAATATATCACAGTAAGGATGTACAGCTAGAGCAGTGTTTATTAGTTACTTGAATTATTTTTTCTGCATTGCAATGTAATTAATTTTGTATGCAGTTAGATTCATTTATTTCTGTTGTATTCATTTTTTGATCCAAATGGATTTAGTTCATTTTTGAATATGTACAGCATTTACATGGTTTAAAAGTCAAAACTTTATGGAAAGGTAAAGCCAGAGGAGTTTTAATCCCATCCTTAGCCCTTCTTTCTCTCCTCACACACCCCAATAGTATTCATTTTCATTTATGTGTTTTATTTCTCTGTGGTCTCCTCCCCTCCTATTAAATAAAACTATACACATTAATAAGAATATATATGTGCACACAAATGTACACTTATCCTTATTTATTACTCAAAAGGTAGCATAATTACATTGTTTCATAGAGATCTTACTTACACTTTGGTTGTATAATACCCCACTGGGGAATATGCCATAGTATATTCATCCAGTCTCCAATTCATAGGCATTTAAGTTGCTTTCAATACTTTGCTGTTACAAATATGAAACAATATGTGGACAAAGTTACTCCTTATAGAGACATAATATAGTTTCATATTAATGGAGGGGGATTTTTCAGGGTAAATTCTAGAAGCGAGAGTTTGCTGAGGAAAGAGTGAATAAAATGTGATGTTAGATGTTATGATACTTCACTCCAGGGGGTCGTGCTGGTGTGTGTTCTCACCAGTCCTGTGTGGCAGAGCTTGTTTTCCCAGCATTGCATGCTTTTAAAATTGTGTCAATCTGATATGAGAAGAAATGGAACCTTGGTGTGGTTTCAGTTGTTTCTTTTTTATAGAACTTGTAATAAATTCTTTCCCCTGCTCCCATTGATTTTCAGAGAGAATGGAAGGGAGGGAGGAGAGAGAGAGAGAGAAACATTGATGTGAGAGAGACACATAGATGGTTGCCTCCTACACGTGCTTTGATCAGGACCAGGGAAGAACCTGCAATTAAGGTATCTGGACTTGACTGGAAATCGAAGCTGAGATACTTTGGTCTGAGGGCCAATGTTCGAATTGGCCAGGGCGATTATAATTCTTTAAATAGATTTTTATTGATCTGCAGGCTGATGCTCTTTCACCTGAGCAAAAACCAGCCAGGTGTGGCTCAACTGTTGAGCATTGACCCAGTAACCAAGAGGTCACTGGTTCAATTCCCATTCAGGGTACATGCCTGGGTTTTGTGCTGAATTCCAAGAAGGGGGTGTGCAGGAGGCAGACTATGAATTGTTGTCTCTTATCATTAATGTTTCTAGCTCTCTCTCTCCCTTCATCTCTGAACTCAATAAAATATATATTTAAATTTTAAAAAAGATGTGATCCAAAGGTCAGGCTGAGATCCTAAAAGTTGGTACCTAATGACACATATCCAATCTCTTAGGATTCTCATATTGATTTTGATTATACTAAGTTTTCATATGAAGAATAGAGTTTCCAGGATTTAATGAATTGCCAAAGGATATATAGCTAGTGAAGGGCAAAGTCATAATCAGCAACCAAACTGGTCTCTTGTGGTTTTTCATTATTTTTTGCATGGTTTCATCATACTATGTTACCCACCTTTAAAGAAAAACATACCCAATTCCAACAAGAGAGAATCAGTTCCCTCAACTAACACTCTTTATTCCTTACAGAGATGTTTAGAGCTATGGCAGTCCTCAGAGAACTCTAAAGGGGAGTTGAGCCAGTATATCTCAAATGAAAACATTGAGAAATTTATGATGGCACTCAAAGTTGAAGGTCAGGTGAGGACATCTCAGACATCTTCCTGGCACTGGCTCCAGGGTGGAACCACCTCCATAAAGGTAGCTGGTTGGGTGCATACCCATTCTGTAAGGGAGAGGGGCAAGTATTTCCAGTCAGCAGAGCACTACTCGGCTCAGTCCCTTCACAGCTCCATGTCAGGTTCCCATGTCCCTAGGTTAACCCATAAACTTCTCCACCTACTTCCCCCCAAACCTGGGTCCAGCTTTAATCTTCTCTCTAGACTCAGTCCTCCTCTTCCTTTCTCTACCATGGATCATTAATTC
>NW_005871962.1:165825-178060 GCF_000147115.1 Myotis lucifugus
GGTTGCAGTGGGGAAGATCATCCTTTCCCAAGGTATTGTTCCCCGGGATGGAAGAGTTTGTCTGAGAAAGAAACAGGGGCAACAGGCTATGGGGGTGCTGTATGGAATTTAGAGAATAGCTTTATTCTCATGACTTCTTTCACTGTACTAGTATATCTCCACTTAGTTTAGTCATGGGTGTGTGTGTTGGGGCGAAGGGGACAAACTAGCATCCCTGTGGGACCGATGGGAACTCAGGAGGGAGTTCCTGGAGACTAGGAGTGGCACAGGAGAGCATATTAAAGCACAGGAAACTGTGGGGCTGGAGGTAAGACTAGGAGAACTAGAGGGAAGGGTGAATAGAAAGCCCCCATTCAACAGAGGTGGGGAGGGGCAAAAGAGAAGTGAGGAGTGCTTTGCTTAGGAGAACCTGAAGTTTTGGATTTGATTATAGGTTTGGAAGTTAATAGTGTAGTAGGATGAGGCAGAGAATCACCATACAATCTCCATCCTGGTGGCTTTGGTGACAGCATTAGTTCTCTTACCCAGTATATTCCCCCACCTCAATCAAAAAGTGTGGGGGAGCCCTGACTGGTTTAGCTTAGTGGATAGAGCATTGGCCCACAGACTGAAGGGTCCCAGCTTGGATTCCCGTCAAGGGCATGTACCTTGGTTGCGGGCACATCCCTACGAAGGGGTGTGCAAGAGGCAGCAGATCGATGTTTCTCTCTCATCGATGTTTCTAACTCTCTATCCCTCTTCCTTCCTCTCTGTAAAAAATCAATAATACATACATATTTTTTAAAGTGTGTGGGAAAAAATCAAGTCATCAGGTAAATGCCAGACCCTGTCCTTTCTTTGCCACTTGGAGTTTGGGCCAGGGAGAGGTTGGGGGAAGTCAACTGGCCTGGGCATTAGGTTCAAATTGACAAGGCTTATGGGTTGGGCTGCATAGCAAACTCAGAAGACACAGCACAGAAGCTGGAAATGTGTCTCTTGATCTAATCAGGGCAAATGTTCTCACTTTAGAAGAGTGAGAGAGCCTCAGGCAGCACAGCTCTTTGCTCCATAAGGGTCCTTGGAAGGGAGTGTGCATGTGTAGGGTGTGGCAGTACCTTGCATCTGCATGCTGTGCTAGCATCCATTATGGAGCTTAATTTTCCCAACAGCCCTGTGAGGTGGGCACATTAGGAACTGTAGTCCTATTTAACAGCTGAGGACACGGAAACTAGCATAAATTGAGTATCTTACTCCGGGTTGCCTAGAATCTCTGGAGGCAGAGCTAGGATCAGAACTCAAACCACCTGGTCCCTAATCATAAGATTTTGTACACTAAGGTGGGAGGCTCCTTTCCTTGGGATAAGGATGTTTCTCTTACTTTCCCTCCCAGATACAGTCTCCTACAATGGTTCTATATGGAGATATATCCTGCCTCTTCTGAAGTTGGCCCAAGAGGAGAATGACATGTTGGCGATATGTCATGGTAAGGGTAAGGAGGGTCTGGGGAAGGGCTTAATTGGAATCAGGGAGGGAGGAAAGAAGGCCAGGAAGAGACTGGGTCTCTCTGAAGTTGGACCCCATAAGTCCATGGAAGGGGCAGATGATGACTGAGAGCAGGCCACGTATGAGTAGATGCTCTTCTCCATCTGACCTTTCTTGGCCTGGTTTGGGGCAAGGAGCAAACTTGATCGGGAGGCTGTAGGTGTTGACAGCCTTTCTCTTTCACTTTCCCTGCCTATCCTGGAACTAGGTGTGGTCAGAAAGGAACGATAGTTGGGGAGGTGGTGGGTAGGTGGGTCTTTCACAGAACAGGACCCCCAAAGCCATTTTTGGTTTGGGGAGGAGAGGACTGTACTTATAGGTGTGTATGCTTTACTTGGTGGGATGTGAAAGGTGATGGGCAGCTCTAACTCCCTTCCCTCCGTACAGTATTCTACGGATTGGTCGTCAGTGCCCAGAAACACCTGGATTCCTGGGATGATAAGCTGACGGGCTTTAGTCAAAGGGAAATGTCCATGAAGGCCTACATCACCTTCCACGTCTTCCTCATCCGTTGGTCTTTGGATAGCAAGGACAAGGTGGGAGTGGGAGATAACAGGGGTTGGGTGGATGGGCTGAAGGAGTAAGGCTTGAGCCAAAGGTGGGCTCAAGTTTATCCACTTGCTGGTAGAAGGCTGACTCACAAGGTTCTTCTGGGAGGAGCAGGTGATCCTCCTCAGGCTCCTCTTACCATGTTCCAGAAAAACATAGAGGAAGAAAACACCGCACTGTCCATTCACTTATTTGTTAAGTGTGCAATTTACATATTGATTACTCTCATTTGCCAGGCATGATGCTAGGCCCTGGTCATACAAAGATGAATAAAGCACAACCTCTGAGGGTTTGTCTTCCTTCCTCCTATTGCTGATGCAAGTTTGTATATCTCCATAGGCACAGGTGACAGAGCAGGTTCTGCAGATAATGGGCCACCTTTTCTTCCTTATGCCACCATCCAAACTCAAGAACCAAGTAAACCGGTTAACCCGATGGTTAATGATTTTGATGTCCATGAAAGTGACACCTTTCTACATTTCCCAGGTAATTGGGTTGTGTGTGAGAAGGAAATTTGACTAGTTCATGTATTTCATATTTATTGAGTAATTAATGCTGGAGTGGGCAAAGCTTGGCCCATAGGTCAAATCCATTCTGAAGCTTATTTTTGTAAGGAATGTTTTACTGGAATTCAGCCATGTCCATTTGTTGAATTCACCTCATGCTTTGAAACTCTCTGACTTCCCTATCTTGACCTTTAGACCCAGCTTTAAAGGGCCTATGAGATTAGATCAGTGGTTCTCAACCTTCTGGCCCTTTAAATAGAGTTCGTCATGTTGTGACCCAAACATAAAATTATTTTCGTTGCTACTTCATAACTGTAATGTTGCTACTGTTATGAATCTTAATGTAAATATCTGATATGCAGGAGGGTCTTAGGCGACCCCTGTGAAAGGGTCATTCGACCGCCAAAGGGGTTGCGACCCATAGGTTGAGAACCACTGGATAATTAGATCAAGCCTACCTGGAATACCTTCCTATTTCAAAGTCAGCTGGTGTGGGACCTTACTTATATATGCAAAATCCTTTCAAATCAACACCCAGATTAGTGCTTGTGTGAAAAACCAGGAGAAGGTGTGTGTACACCAGGGACCTGGGATTTTAAGGGCCATTTCAGAATTAGGCCTGTGATAGAAATGTTATACACATATTAGGTATTTTTATGAACAGAGTTTCAAGAACCAGAACACAAATTTTCTGATTGTTGTTTCAGTTTTCCTTCTAATTCAATGGCATTTCTCAGACCGAGTTCCTCCAACTTCTAATGAGTATTCCACAAAAAGAAGGTGTGTTATTTAGTAAAATGGGTGAAAAATGCTGAGTTTAAAATTTAACAAATTTCTTACTTAGGACTTCTCTGAGTCTTCTATATGTGGATTAGTCTGGTCCTCTAAGAAGCAGATACCAACCTGGACTTGAGGTGCAGGAGAGTTATTGGAGGAACACCTGTGAGGAGAAAACAGGGAAGGAGCCAGAGGAGGCTGGGAGAGCCATCAGACTGAGTAATAGGTCTTAACAATGATAAGGAGAAGGAAGGAAGGAAGGAAGGAAGGAAGGAAGGAAGGAAGGAAGGAAGGAAGGAAGGAAGGAAGGAAGGAAGGGAGGGAGGGAGGAATGAAGGAAGGAAGGAGAGGGAGAAGGGAAGAAGAAAGGAAAGTCTTACATTAGAGTGTAGTTCTAAGAAAAAGTTCAATGCCAACAGGGAGTCATCAAGATAATGTTACCTCTCAGAAAAGTCCTACATCTTGCATATGTAGGCCTGCTTTAGTGGACCTGCCATACTCAGTCATTGGCTGGAAGAAACCTTTGGGAATCTAGCCTTAGTTTTAAACTGACGGATTTTAAAGTAAAGAAGTTGGAGATGTTGGTCAATTATGCCCTCCAGAATAGGCTTCTGAGAGGCACATTTTTCATGGTTGCTCAACATGTTAGTATGCACTTGTAAATTTCCAAGAGGAGATTTTTTTTCTTTTTAGTGCAACCCCCATTAGCATCAAGTTTTTAGGGATCACCATTTGTGGTCTACCATTGCACTACCACCTCACATGCACTTTCCTTGGTGTATGAAGATTTGACCTTCCTCATGTATGTGCTCTGAGCTTTCTCCTTTAGTGGAGCAGCCAGTCTCTTATTTACTAGTACTTACCCTCCTGTCATGTGTCTGCATGTTGCCTAAGGTAAGGTCTATGAACCTGGAGCAGAGGTTTGCTCTGTGTAGTCAATTAGCCAGTTAGAGGATGAAATTTGTAACCTACCCGCTAGTCTGCAGATTGTGCAGGTAGAGATTGTACCCTACATTTTGCGGACAGTGGAAATGTTTTGGCTACTTCCTCCTTCTCTCTCCTTCTCTATCACTCCAGGAGATAGTGATTAAGAATTGAGATGTTTGTCAGTCTGTAGTATAATTTGTTTGGACATTAACTAGCACTAGCCAGCTCTACTTAGGGAGGCTGGCCCAATTTGGGGGTCCATCAGGCACACCAAAGGGGAAGAAATGTTAAATATTTAAAATCCAGTGGAGGGATTTCTGCTCTGACAGAGATGGAGTAACTGAGGCCAGAATTACTTTCTTCTCGGAAACAAGTGAAACACTATGCAATATATATGAAATAATGGTTCTCAAACGATTGAACAGCAGGCAACAAAGAACACTGTCCCTGAGAGACATGGAATAAGCTCTATTACTGCCCCTATTTACTTCCTTGAGAGAATTTCCAGTCAGTGGCAGAGGAAAAGAAACCCCAGGAAGAGTTGACGAACTTTCTGAGTTGAGAAGATAGCACAGAGAGACCAGGGAGACCAGAATAGCTAGAGTTTACAGGGTGGAGTACTGAATAGTCCACGTGTGTGAGGAAATGGTTCCAGGTGAGGAAAACCCCCAAACCTGAAAGAACAATAGCCAGAACTCACACAGGGCCAAGAATTATACCTGTTCCCACCAACCAGTCTTAAAACCTCATAATTCATAGAGCATCAGGTAGATAGGTGGGTTGGGGAACAAAATTAATGGTAGGCTGAATGATTTTCTGGTCCTGTCTAACTAATTTTTAAAAAGCAAGACCCAAAAGGATCAAATTATTTTCAAGTAACTTTAACTGTGTTCCAGGGAAAACTCAAGAATATTTATAGGAAAACTAAAATGTCCAATACCCAATAAGGTAAGTTTACAATGAGTCACATTAATTTTTTTTTAAATTACCAGGCATGCTTAGAAGCAGGACAATATGGCCTATTATAATGAGAAAAATAAATAAAAAACTGACCCAGAACTCACAGAGATGTTAGAAATAGCAGACAAGGACATTAAAACTGATATTGTAACTGGTTCAGTTCGATTAAAAACTAGTGGAAAGATTAAGTAAATAAGTAAAAACCAGGAAAATATATTTTAAAAGGACCCAAATTGAACTTCTAGAGTTAAAGACTAGAATATCTCTGATGAAAAATGCTGAAAGTATTAAGGAAAGATTAGATATTGCAAAAGAAAAGCCTGGTTAACTGAAGACAGCAATAGAAAATACACAAAATGAAACAGAACAAATGAAAAAATAAATAAAGAAGAAAGCATCAGCCTGGCCATAGTGGCTCAGTGGTTGAGCGTCGACCTATGAGGTAGGAGGTCACAGTTTGATTCTGGGTCAGGGCATATGAGCAGGTTGTAGGCTTGAACCCCAGTGGGAGGCATGCAGGAGCCTGCCAATCAATGATTCTCTCTCAATATTGATGTTTCTATCTCTCTCTCCCTCTCCCTTTCTTTCTAAAATCAATAAAACAATAAATTAGAAAAAAAAAGCATCAGTGAGGCATGCAACAACTTTAAGCAGCCTAATTTATGTGCAATATGAGTCCCCTCATAAAGGAAGAGACAGAAAATGTATTTGAAGAAATAGTGGTTGAACAATTCCCAAATCTGAAGAATAGTATAAACCTACAGATCCAACACAGTCAATTTACCCAACACAAGAAATAAAAAAAACTACTCCAAATCATGTCACAATCAAATTTCTCAAAACCAGTGGAAAAGAAAAAATGATTTTTTAAAATTAAATTTATTGGAGTGACATTAGTTAGCATGAACATGGAGGTTTCAGGTGTGGGTTTCTGTATTATAAGATCTGTCTATTGCTCCATGTGTTCACTGCCTAGTCAGATCTTCTCATGTCACCATATATTAGATCCCTCTTCTCTCCCCACCCCCTTTGATCCATGTTGAATTCATTTTTGTACGTGGGACCAAACTGTAACCCACTTTCATTCATTTACATGTGGCTTTCCAATTTTCCCAGCACTTTTGAAGAAGAGGCAATACTTCCTAAGAAGTATTTATTGAAGAGACTATCTTAACTCTAGTGTGTGTTTCTGGCTCCTTTGTCGAGAATTATCTGTCCATACACACGTGATTTTATAGCCTGGCTCTCTATTCTGTTCTATTGATCTGTGTGCCTGTTTCTCTGCCAGTACCATGCTGTTCTGATGACCATAGCTCTGTAGTATAATTTGAAGTCAGGTAGCGTGATACCTCCAACTTCATTCTTTTTTCTCAGTATTGCCTTGGCTATTTGGGGTCTTTTGTGGTTCCATACAAATCTGATGATTTCTCATTCTATTTCTTTAAAAAATGACATTGGAATCTGTATATTGCTTTGGGTAATATGGCCATTTTAACTATTTTGATTCCTCCAATCAATGAACATGGAATATTTTTCTATTTTGTTGTGTCTTTTTCAATCTCTTTTAATATTCCTTTATAATTTTCAGTATACAGGTCTTCCACGTTCTTTGTTAAGTTTCTTCCTAGGTATTTTATTCTTTTGGTTGCAGTTGCAAAAGGAATTATTTTATTTTCATTTCTTTTTCTGAAGTTTTGTTGTTAGTATACAGGAAGGCAATAAATTTTTGCACATTGATTTTTGTATCCTGTAACTTTACTGTATTAGTTTATTGTTTCTAATAGTTTTGTTTTTTTGGTGGAGTCTTTAGTGTTTTCTATATACAGAAATATGTCATCTACAAAAAGTGATAGTTTTATTTCTTCCTTCCCTATTTGGATGTCTTTTATTTCTTTCTCTTGCCTTATTACTCTGGTCAGGATTTCCAGCATTATGTTGAATAAGAGTGGTGAGAGTGGACATCTTTGCTTTGTTCCTGTTCTTAGAGGAAAGGTTCAGTTTTTCACCATTGAGTACAATATTAGCTGAGGATTTATCATAGATGGCCTTTATTATGTTGAGGTACTTTGCTTCTATTCCTATTTTATTGAGTACTAGTAGCCCGGTGCACAAAATTTGTGCACTGGGGTAGGGGGGAAAGGGGCCTCTCATTCTGGCCTGCACCCTCTCCAATCTGAGACCCCTCAGGGAATGTCCAACTGCCTGTTTGTGCCCACACTTTTAACAGATAACAGCTCCATTGTTGTTTCTTTCTTATGCTTAAAACCATTGGAATTAGTAGGTATTCAAAGTGTGTATACATTTTGGGGGGACACCCTGTATATCTCTAGTCAGCGGTGAAAGAAACCAAAGGCAGATTTGGAACCCCCAGACAGGGAACCTCGCTCACTCCCCACATGTCTCCCCACTTCACTTTCCACCTTCGTGGGCAGCAGGAGAATCAACGTTTTTTCTCATTAATTCGGAAAAGCACGTCCTGTTACCCGCTGCCCGGCAGGAGTGCGCTGGGCCCCAAGCAATCGAGGCTCAGTCAGGGCAGGCTTCGCTCATGGGTGCTGGCACCCAAAGTGCACATTCCTCCTCTACAGTCGCCCCGACTATCCCACTGTTTCACTGAGAGGACTGAATTCCTCTCCGCCTCTGGGTTCTTGATCTTGAAGGCTGACCGAAGGCACCTCAGCGAGGGCCTCCTGCGCCCACCAGGTGTGTCTGTCTGCACCTGCTCCTGCCTCAGCACCTGCATTAACCCCTTAGAGGTGATCTCGTAGCTGTACTGGCCTCCATGGGAACAGGGCATCACCACTCCGCCCTCTCACTGTCATCCCACAGGCGCCCACCCTCAGCACCCAGAACACCCAGACACTCTCCAAAGGACATGAGCGCATCAGAGGGGATGTGTGCACATCCTGTGGGGGTGTTAGGCATGCCGTGTTGATGGAAGTGTGGTGGAGAGGTGGGGGGAACTTGTGCACGCCTTGGTTTGCAACTGTTGCAGGTGCAGGAGGGTGACAGTGTGCTGGGGGATGTTTGCATGCCGGGGGGGATGTGCACACCGGAGGCCTCTGGCTTTGCAGATCCTCAAACCCCCATGGTGCGGCCAGGAGGACGTCAGTCTGGCCCGCCACGGTGACTGTCCCTGCGATCCTACACCTTCTGGGCCAGGAGGCAGATCTTGTGCAGCCACTCCTGGGCACTGATGGCCTGCGGGCGCTACTGCAGCTCAGCCTTCAGGCTCCGCTTGGCGCGCTCATAGCTGTCACCACCGCCATGCCGCCCTCCGCCGGCCTGCCTCCCCTGTCCAGAGGCTCTCTGCTCACCTGCCCAGAGTGACGGGGGCTGGGCGGAAGCCAGGCGTCCTGCCCAGCCCAAACCCGGCCGATCCGCCCCTGTGCGAGCTGCTGCCCCGCTGGGAAGGGTCACGGATCCGGGTCCCAGGACTGCAGACAGCCTCAAGCACTGCCCCCCGCCCGGCAGAGTCACAGATCCGGGTCCCGGGACCGCGGACAGCCTCCAGCACTGCCCCTCACTCGGCAGGTAATGGATCCGGGTCCCAGGACTATGGAAAGCCTCAAGCACTGCCCCCCACCCACCAGGTCACGGATCCGGGTCCCAGGACCACGGACAGCCTCAAGCGCTGCCCCTCGCCCGCCAGGTCACGGATCCGGGTCCAGACCGTGGACAGCCTCAAGCACTGTCCCCCACCCGGCAGGGTCACAGATCCGGGTCCCAGACCACAGACAGCCTCCCGCACTGCCCCCCGCCTGGCAGGGTCACGGATCTAGGTCCGGACCATGGACAGCCTCAAGCACTGCCCCCTGCCCCGCAGGGTCACAGATCTGGGTCCCGGACCGCGGACAGCCTTGCCCACTGCCACCCACCTTCAGTATGCAAATTAGCCGCCATCTTGTTTCTTCAGGGTGGGGGTCCCTACTTGGGTGCCTGGCCAGCCTGGAAGAGGGGATGATGGCTGTTTGCAGCTGGTAACACCCCCTTCAGGGAGGGGGTCCCCACTGGGGTGCCTGGCCAGTCTGGGTGAGGGGCTGAGGGCCGTTTTCAGGCTGGCGGGAGACTGAAGCTCCCAACCTATCCTTTTTTTCTTTTCTTTTTTAATTCTGGGATTTATTTACCTTCTATGGCTGTCACTGGAGCTTAGAGCTGGCTTTATCTCTGAGGCCCCGCTTTAGCTCTGAGACCTCGGCTGCTGAAAGCAGGTGTCTGGGTTTGTTTTATAATTGAAACAATGTTGCGGTCCTGCTGGCTGAAGCCCGGCTGGCTGAAAGCAGGTTTCTGGGAAGGTTTAGCTTCTATACTTGCAACATTGTTTCTTAGAGTGCAAGCTCAGAGGCCGGCAGCGGCAGGCGGGGAATCTTGGCTTCCTCCATCACTGGAGCAAGCAAGCCTCCTGTTCGCTTCAGCTGCCTGGCTGCCGGCCACCATCTTGGTTTGCAGTTAATTTGCATATCACCCTGATTAGCCAATGGGAAGCGTGTCGGAGGTATGGTTAATTACCATGTTTGTCTATTATTAGATAGGATTTAATCCTACATAGATGTTGTATCTTATCCAGTGCTTTTTCTGCATCTATTGAAAAGATCATATGATTTTTATCATTTCTTTTGCTTATGTGGTATATTACATTGATTGATTTGTGTATGTTGAACCATCCTTGTGACTCTGGAATGAACCCTACTTCATAATACAGTGCGTGATGTATTATATTTTTTGAATATACTGTTGTATTTGATTTGCTAGTATTTTGTTTAGGACTTTTCATCAGAGATATTGAACACAATATCTCTGTGTTCATCAGAGATATTGGTCTGTAATGTTCTTTCTTGTTGTTATATTTGCTAGGTTTTGGTAAAAGGGTTATATTAGTGTCATAGAATGTGTTAGGAAGTATTGCCTCCTCTTCAATTTTTTGGAAGAATTTGAGGATAGGTTTTAAAAAAGAGAAAATCTTAAGTACACAAAACGATGTTTCATATGGAGGAATAAAGATAACTATAATACATTTCTCAATGAAAACAATAGAACTGAGAAGATCCTATCTAATAATAGAAAAACATGGTAATTGACCGTAACTTCGCTACCCTTCCCATTGGCTAATCAGCGAGACATGCAAATTAATCGCCAGCCAAGATGGCGGTTAACCGCCAACAAAGATGGTGGTTAATTTGCATATGTAGGCACAATGATGGGAGGCAAAAGGGGAAGGATGGAAGAAGCCGCCTGCCGGTGTCGGAACCCAGGTGGCAGCCAAGAGCCGGAGAACTGGGCCACCATTGTGATCGGGGAAGCCGGGCCACCTTTGCCGGCCCTGGGCCAGTAATCGGAGAAGCCGGGTGGGGCAGGGAAGAGGGGATGTCTGCCTCTTCCCTGCCCTGCCAGCTTCTCAGATAACCGATCACCAGTGATCGGAGAACACCCAAAGGTGGGGCCAGAGGCCAGGCTGCATCCCTGCCTGGGGACACAATCCTTCCCGGGGTGACACAGACAGGCCCCAAAAGGAGACCCAGGGGCTAGGGCTGTGTCACCGCCGGGGCACGCGGGCAGCAGCGCATCCCCGGCCCCAGAAGGAGACCGAGGAGCTGGGGCTGTGTTGCCGCCACCTGGGTACGGGATCCGGTGGTCGGGCGGCAGTGCAGCCTCGGCCCCAGAAGAAGACCCAGGGGCCGGGGCTGTGTCGCCGCCTGGGCATGCAATCTGGTGCCTGTGCAGTGGCGCATCCCCAGCCCCAGAAGGAGACCCAGGGGCCTCCCAAGCGGAGAGTCTCCATGGTCAGACTGCGCAGTGTTGGGACAGGAATAAAGATGGAGGTGACTCAGATGCCTGGCTAGTGGCCTTAGACCAGAAAGCAGGGCCTTTCAGTGGGGAATCGAGGTGGGGGTGGGGCGAGGAAAGCAAGCAGGGAAATAGAGAACTACAACTTCCAGGAGGCTTAGCAGCTGGGGCCTGTGTGCCTGCCATGAAATCAGATGGGGCAAGTCGTTTTGCACTTTAAGAGGCTTGCAAGATTGGAAGTTCTGCCAGAAGCCAGGACGAAATGGAGCTGGAGCAGAGAGATGGGTCCATGGCAGCCGGGGGCTTTGAGGAGTTCTCAGCACCTCCCTGCTTGGAGCTGGCGCTGCCTCCGCTGTTCGGTGGTCACATCCTGGAGAGTGAACTTGAGACCGAAGTGGAGTTCCTGTCTGGGGGTCTGGGCAGCTCCAGCCTCCAGGAGCAAGACGAAGAGGAGGAGGCACTCAAGGCCAGCAGCTGTGGTGCCAAGGGGAACTCAATCGCAGGAAGTACCAAATGCTTGATCGGCGCTGCAGGGAGATCGAGCGGGTCCTGAACAGGCTCCATCAGATATAGAGGATAACACGGAGACTCCAGCAGGAGCAGAGGTTCCTCATGAGGGTGCTGGACTCCTACAGTGACGACTACTGGGCCAACCAGTTCACCATCTTTTTTGTGTGTGTGTGTGTACAACCTTAGTGTGTTTTTTTTTAATTAAATCTTTATTGTTCAGATTATTACATTGGTTCCTCTTTTTTCCCACCATAACTCCCCTCCACCCAGTTCCCACCCCACCCTCCGCCCTCACTCCCCACCCACTGTCCTCATCCATAGGTGCACGATTATTGTCCAATCTCTTCTCGCACCCCCCACACCCCTCCCCCCCCCCAAGAATAGTTAGTCCATTCCCTTTCTATGTCCCTGATTCTATTACAATCACCAGTTCATACTGTTCATCAGATTACTTATTCACTTGATTGTTAGATTCACTTGTTGATAGATGTGTATTTGTTGTTCATAATTTGTATCTTTACCTTTTTCTTCTTCTTCTTCTTCTTCTTAAAGGAGACCTTTCAGCATTTCATATAATACTGGTTTGGTGGTGGTGAACTCCTTTAGCTTTTTCTTATCTGTGAAGCTCTTTATCTGACCTTCAATTCTGAATGATAGCTTTGCTGGATAAAGTAATCTTGGTTGTCGGTTCTTGGTATTCA
>NW_005871963.1:0-9727 GCF_000147115.1 Myotis lucifugus
GTGATTAATCACTATGCTTAATTATGTTCAATTTGTACAATGAAATTGGGGGTCACCACACATGAGGAACTGTATTAAAGGGTCGCGGCATTAGGAAGGTTGAGAACCATTGCGTTAGATGGAAGCGATGCACAGGGCAAGGCATGGGGAAAGGGGCGGAGCTTCCATGCCTTCTCCGAGAAGCCACCTCCGGAAATCTCCATGTGTTTGTTCCCCAGCCTGGAAGCTCTCTGAACCCCATCCCTTTGGGTTTTTACAGAAGTTGGGTTATAAAGGCACGATTGATTAAATCATTGGCCCTTAAGCATTGATTCAGCCTCCCCAGAGGTCAGGGAATGGGACTGAAATTCCCAACCTCCGATTCCCTGGTTGGCTCCAGGGCAACCAGCCCCCATCCCTCCCTAAGGGGCCCAAAAATTGCCTCATTAACATAGCAAAAGGCTCCTTTGTTGTTCTCATCACTTAGGAAATTCCAAGGGTTTTAGGAACTGTGATCCAGGAAGATCACGTATATATGAGAAATATATTTTGATTATATAAATGACATAATATATATTTCTTAGAAATCACAATATCACAACACTGGTGGGGAGGTGTTGATAATGGGGCGGCCTTGCATGTGTGGGGAGAGAGGATAAATGGGAAATCTCTGTACCTTCCCCTCAATTTTTCCATGAACCTAATACTACTCTAAAAAAGAAAGTCTTAGTTGGAAAAAAAGAAAAAAAAAGGCACGCTTAGGACCACTGGCTAGAAGAGCTCCTAAGAAGGGGACCCAGAGCCAGCTGTCCTGGGCTCCAAGCTGGCTCTGGGATGTTGGGCAAGTCACTAACTTCTCTGGGCTTCAGTGGCCTCACTTGCAACATGGGAAATCTAAAGAGACGTACTTCCCTGGGCGGGTGTGAGGATGACAGCTGTGGGTATATGGAAATCTCAGAGACTGCCTGGCACGGCCGCAGTGCTCGATAGATGTCAGCTGCTCCCGTCCTCCTACAGGCCGTGGGAAAGCACTGATGGAGACTGTAAGCAGAGAGGGAATTTCCAGACCGCGGGAAACCACCATAAAGCTGGACATGGGCATTTGCATAGGGGCCGCCCCTGCCCCCTGCACTGATGCTCCCAGCAGCTTCATACCCGTGTCCTCCGTTTACAAGAGGCATCCAGCTGAGCCTCCGCCTCCCGTTTGCAGGCACCTCCTCATCCTGCCCAATAGCACTTGCAGTTTTGTCACCATTTCCTTTGGTTAAATGCCTTCTAGGTGGAGGGGCCTTTCTTGGGCAAGAGCAGGGCTTCCTCAATCACTCCTCTGCTTGCCCATCTGTCGGATCTCCAGCATCGCTCTTATCTCCACAATCTCGTATCTCACTCTCTCCACTTCGGCCAAGATAATCATTGACACACATAGGCCTCTTGCATGTGTCATTCACTTTCTCACACATTTTATCAGATGAGCCTCATCAAACCCATCTTGCACGGAAACACCGAGGCCCAGAATGGTCAAGTGACTAGCTGAAGGTCACACAGCCAGGAAGTGGCAGAGTTGGCACCCCCATCGAGCCCTCTTTCTATGTAACAGTGAAACATCCATGTGTGTGGCACCTATTGTGTGGTGGGCCCTGTGCCAAGTTTTCACCTACATGATCTCATTTCATTCTCACCCTTCAGTCATGGCTGCTGCTGCTGCTGGGCTGAATAGACTACAGTTTGAATGGCCAGGATCCTCTCACTGTCCTGTGAGGTAGGAATCACCATCCTCCTTTTTTCAGGTGAGCAAATGGAGGCTCTAGGCAAGTAAGAGACTGCTTAGGACCACCAGCTAGTAACTGGTGGAGCTGAGATTCAAGTGCAGATGTCTGGATGTCAGAGCCAGGGTGCTTGCCTTTATTTTATTTTATTTTTAAAAAATATATTTTTATTGATTTCAGAGAGGAAGGGAAAGGGAGTAAGAGATCGAAACATCAGTGATGAGAATCTTTAATCGGCTGCCTTCTGCATGCCCCCTATTGGGTACTGAGCCCACAACCTGGTTATGTGCCCTGACCGAGAATCGAACCTTGACCTCCTGGTTTGTCGGTTGATGCTCAACCACTAAGCCACACCAGCCGGGCCAGGGTGCTTGCCTTTATGTCCCAGCTGCTTTGCCCTGGGGGGGTCCAAGTTGCATTTGCTCTAAATCACTGTAATCCTGTGACGTCACCCAGACTCCATCCCCACCAGCTGGGCTGGGCTGCAAAGATGGCTTCCCCATCTTGGAACAACTTTCACACCACATGGCCTGACCTCCCAGCAAAGGGTACATTATGACCATGCAGTCCTTTGCCACACAGAAGTAATATGAGGCCAAATGTTAAAAATGCGCCCTGGAAAGGAGAGGCCGAGAGCCACTCCCACACCAAGTTAAACATGCCAAGTGGGGCTGCGGTGCGCGCCGGGCAGGAGGCGAGGAGGCCGTGCTCCCTGTCACAGGGCGGGCGAGGGACATCCCGCGGGCTGGCGGTTCTCCTCTTCACATACCTGTTTCATGGAACTGGAAGAGGCAAAGTCCATTCCAGTTTTTACCCTTTTTATAACAGCGTTCCTGACATATCATTCACATACCATAAAATTCACCCTTTTAAAGTATACAGTTCAGTGGTTTTTATTATAGTCACAGAGCTAAGCAACCGTCACCACTGTCTAATTCCAGAATATATTCATCATCCCCAACAGAAACCCCATACCCATTAGCAATGTCTCCCCATCCCCTCCTCTTCTCAGCCCCTGGCAACCACTAATCTCCCTCATGTCTCCATAAAGTTTGCCTGTTCTGGACATTTCGTGTCCATGGAATCATATAATGTGTGGCCTTTTATGATTGGCTTTTCTCATTGAATGTAATGTTTTCAAGGGCCGTCTATGCTGTAACATGCGTCAGAAATTCATCCTTTTTATTGTCAAACTAGAGGCCCGATGCACAAAATTCGTGCAGGGGCTCGCAGCTATGGCTTTGTCCGGAAGGACGTCCGGAAGGTCCTTCGGCTGTCTGGTCTAATTAGCATATTACTTTTATTATTATAGATAACATCCCATTTATGGCTATGCCACGTTTTGTTTATTCATCCATCAGTTCATGGACATTTTAGTTGTTTCCATTGAGGGGTGGGGCACATGATGAATAATGCCATTATGAACATTCATGTAAATTCACGTACACATTGTTGTGTGGACCTATGTTTTCATTTCTCTTGGGCAAATACCTAGAGGTGGACTTGCTGGGTCAGATGTTTGGTATTTTGAGGAACTGCTGGTTTCCAAAGTGACTTCCCCTTTTCACAATCCCACCAGCAATATATGGCAATGACAATTTCTCCACTGTTTGTATTTATTCATTTCCTTTTTAAGCTTTTCAGTGAAAACCAAGACTTCCACCTGAGCAAAGCAAACTGTAATACATATGTAGTGACTTTGCTATACTGAAGCAAGCCTGCCTCTGAGCTGTGTGTTTTTGGTAGTCACTCAACCTCTCTGAGCTGGTTTTCTCTCTTGAGACCTGAGGAGGGATCTAATAATAGAGATCACAGATGAGTAGAGTTTGAGAAGCTTTAGACAACCTTGTCCTTTTCTTTCTTCCTTCCTTCCTTCCTTCCTTTCTTCCTTCCTTCCTTCCTTCCTTCTCTGCTCTGAATATTATACCTAATTCTAAATTCACACTTATCCTAAGAGGGGCCCACCAGCGGTGAAACAAATAGGTCCCTAGATTTAAATCCCAGCTACGTCTCTTACTGTCTGTGAGGCCTTGGGCTTGTAAACGGTACCTTTCTGAGTCTCCAATTCTTCTTCTGCAAAAAGGAGATTAGGCAACACATCGAAGGGCTGTTGTAGGACAAAATGTTTTGTGCTAAGCATGCAATAGACAGTAGATCCTACTATTTAAATCCAGGAAGACCCATTCCTTCTACCAGTCTTGACTGAGACCCTGTTAAGTGTCGGTTCCTGTGATACTCAGATGATTAAGATCCTTCATATCTGTAGCTCACAGGTTTGGGGGAGCAGGTTTGTAAGCAAATAATTGCGTCCTAGTGGTTGAAAGTTCTCTGTGGTTGAAGAGGAAGAGGTGTGGCAAGTAGGAGGAAATGGGCGCAGATAGGACTGGGTGGCCCTGAGGCAGGTGGGAGAGGCCCCTTTCTGCAAAGTGGACAGCAAAGTCAAGGACTCAGCTATACCCTCACCCACCCTCAGCCAGGACTCGGAAATGGCCTGCCTGCACTGAGGCTGGGAGGAGGGCAGACCTTTGTCTTATAAACCAGATAAGATAAAGCTAAACACCCTCCCTGAGCACACACTCAAACCTGTGTATGCACGGCCATAGGGCACTGGGGATGCTCTGTAGAGTGGGTTTATGAGGCTCAGAGAGACATGTGACATAAACGGGATTGGGGAGGGAGGCAGAATGGTGCAGAGAAAAGGGCTCTGAGTTATGAGTCTACCATTTAATAGCTAGTGATCTCTGGCAAGTCACAACTGCTTACCCTAGTCTCTGTTTACTCATCTGAAAAATGGGGGAAAACACCTAGTCCTCAAGCAGCAAATGTCAAGATGAGTGAGATGACATGAAACTGCTATTGCAGCCCTGGCCAGTTTTGCTCAGTGGATAGAGCGTTGGCCTGCGGACTGAAGGGTCCCGGGTTCAATTCTGATCAAGGGCACATGCCTGGGTTGTGGGCTCAATCCCCAGTAGGCGTCGTGCAGGAGGCAGCCAATCAATGATTCTTCTCATCGTTGATGTTTCTATCTCTCTCTCCCTTCCTCTCTGAAATCAACAAAAATATATTTTAAAAAATGCGATTGCAAAGCTAAATGCTGCATATGTTCATGAAGATGGGGTATGGTCATATGAAGAGTGGATAAACAAAATGTGATAAATCCGTACAATGGAATGTCATTCAACAATAGAAAGAGGTGAAGTACATGCTACAACGTAAATGAACCTTGAAGACTTGTGCTAAGGGGAAAAAAGCCAGACACAAATGACCACATACCATATCATTCCATTGATATGAAATGTCCAGAATAGGCAAATCTATGGAGACAAACAGTAGATTAGTGGTTGCCAGAAGGAGGAGGCTGGAGGAAATGGGAGGGACTGCCCATGGACATGGGTTTCTCTGGATGATGAAAATATCCTAGAATTAGATAGCGGTGATGGTGGCACAACCCCAGGACTATACTGAAAACCACTGACTTGCATACTTTGAAAGGGTGAAATGTCTGATATGTAAATTATATCTCAATAAAGCTCTTTAAACACACACACACACACACACACACACACACACACACACACACACACAGAAGCATGGTTATTTCTTCTCCAGCACCTGTCTTTGCTAAGACACCGTGGGACGAACACAAATGAATCATGCTATTATCTAGCATGGGTGAATAATAAGCTATTATCTATTAGCTTCTTCATTTGTTTACTCACTCTACAAACATGTACCCCTGCCAGGTCCTGGGGATACAAGCACAAACAGAGCATTGATCTGTCCTGAGGAAGCTCCTGGCTCCTGGTCTGGGGGCAGACAAGCAGAGGCGGGCAGGCAGAGGGCAAGGGTGCTGTGGAGACAGAGGACCTCCATTCCCAGGGTGGGGGTGCGGGGGGGGGGGATCCGAGAGGCCTCCTGCAGGAGCTGCCACACTCAAAGTCTCCAGAGTCGGGGAGGAAGTGTGCACTCTTGAGTGAGGCATGGAGACCAGGGTGGGCCCAAGACAGAAAAGGTAAATTGAGCCCAGAGCCATTGCACCAGATTCACGAATAATGAATAACCTTTGCTGAGTGATGCTAAGAGAGGGGCCCTGAGTGCCATTCCAGGGAAGGAGGAGGCGTGGCCCTTGTGCTCAGTCATCATTTGCTGAATTAATAACAAATTTATAAATTACGGCTGCTGGGGCCCCACCCCCTGAGATACTGGTTTAATGAAAGACTCCCCAGGGATTCCAATTTCCGTGGAGTGGAGGGTCCTCAGCAGGACCATGGGGCACTTCCTGAGACGATAGGCACCACCTGGGGGGCTCGTTAACACACAGATTTGGATTCAATGGGACTGGGCTGGGCCCCGAGACCCTGCATTTCTAACGCGCTCCCAGGAGAGGCTGAGCCTGCCGCGCATCTGGCCCGAGGCCAGCTCTCTGCAGCATGCCCTTGCCCCTTCCCACCCCTCCCGGCTCCTTGACACTTTCCACCGGGCACCCAGCTGCTCAGAGCCCTGCTGGGCCTTGCACCCCGTTTTCCTGCCTGGATGAGCTTCTCCTCCACCTTCACCTACAAGTCCCCTTCTGCCCCCGCAGCCTCCTCCAGCGCTTACGTCTTTGCAGCACTTGCCGCCTGTCCTGTCTGATGATGTCCTGTGTCCCGTGTGGACATGATCAGAGCAGAGACTGCAGATTGCCACCCAATACCAGCACTGGCCCAAGGTCTGGCAACGAATGAGTCTTCAGGAAGTATTTGGGGAGTGAAAAAAATGAACCTCATAGGGAAGATAAGATAGGAAGATGCATAATCACCATCCTGATAGCAAACACTTTCTGCAGTTCCTCTACGCTAACTCTGTTGTCAGTGCTTCACATACATTAAGCCGTTTCATTCCCACAACAACCCAGTTTTGCAAGGACCCTTCTCCCATTTTATAAACGAGGACACTGAGGCTCAGGCAGGTGCAGTAAGTGGCAGAGTCTGGGTTCAGACCAGGCAGCACAAGGCAGACAGGACAGTGCTGTCAGAGAAGTGCGCAGGTGCCGTCGGTGGGGGAGCAGCCACTTCCTGTGGGGACTGGGGGTCTTGAAGGATGGGCAGAATTGTCAGAGGAGGTCTGAAAGCAGTGGTGTGACAGTGGTCAGTTGGTGGAACGGCAGGTTCAGAGCGCAGTGAGCTGCTGCCGTGGCAGAGGACCAGGGAGAGACAGGGCTGCCCAGGGGCTGCAGACACTTGCTTGGGGCCCAGGATACCAGGCTAGGAGTTTGGGATTCGCACATAAAGTGCTAGGACAATCATTGGGCAGGAGAAAGGCAGGGTGTATTCTAGGGACTTTTGGGGCCAGGTCTGAATCTACTGAGACGGTGCCAAGGAAGAGTTTTTGGTTTTTGCAGCCAGCATATCTGGGTTCAAATCCCAGCCTCCCCGTCTATTAGCCAAACAACCTGGACCAAGTTACTTACTATTCTGCGCTTCAGTTTTCTCCTCTGTAAAACGAGGAGGAGAAAGTGATGGTAACAGTGGGGCTGCTGAGAGTAACGAAGCAATACTAATCCTAATGTTACTAGAATCCGAGAAGATCAAGTGTGGTCTTGAGCAAATGACTTAACTGCTCTGAGCCTCAGTTTCCTCATCTGTGAAATGGGGAGAATAATAGTACCCACATCAAAGGACTGAGGTGAGGATGTCATGAGGCAATGTGTGTTCCACGTGGTGAGCACCAGGCCTGGCGCGTAACAAGAGCCCAGTCTGTGCGGAGCTGATGCTCATAGCTGGGCTCCAGGGCAATCCATCTGAGGCAGAAAATATGGGTGGAAGTGGGAAGAGACAAGATGGGGGGCAGTGTTTGGGAAGCGAAGGTCATGGTCTAGCGTGGAGGTGGGGAGGGCAAGAACCAGAACTGGATGAGAGTGTCTGGAGAAGGAGAGGAAGGCTGGGTGAGATGGTGGTGAGAGGAGTGAAGGCAATGCGACCAGGGAAGAGGCAGGACAAAGGAGGCCTCCGGGTTTGAGTCTGGTTGGCATGGAGAGGCCAGGCGTGCAGACAGGTTTGGCAAGAACCGGATGGTGGGAGTTCATCACTAGACAGTGAACAATAGGGGACACACTGAGAATCTTCGGTAATAGAACTATAGGTGATTTAGGTGTTTTCCTTTGTGCCTTTAACATATTTTCTAACTTAAAGAAATAAATATGTATTATTTTATATCTACATTTAGGTTTGTAGCCTGTGTTTTCATATTTAAATTTGATTTATCTAACTATAGAATATATTTATATGAGTTAAATTTAAGCAATATAAGGGTTTTTTCCCCAGTGAAAATTGTTTCTCTTCTATCACTATTTCCCAGCCACCCAGTTCTTCTAAAAACAGCCAATGTTACTTGATTCTTGTATATCCTTCCATAGACATTCAATATCTAGTTGAGGATGTATAATTTTAGCATAAAAATTATGTGGAAGAAAACATAGGCAAACTGGACTTCATAAAAATGAAAAACTTTTGTGCATCAGAATATAGTACTGCTCTACCCGGTTTGGCTCAGTGGATAGAGCATGGGCCTGTGGACTGGAGGGTCACAGGTTCAATTCCAGTGGTCAAGGGCACATGCCTGGGTTGCGGGCTCCATCCCAAGTAGGGGGCGTGCAGGAGGCAGCCAATCAATGATTCTCTGTCATCATTGATGTTTCTCTCTCTCCTTCTCTCTTCCTCTCTGTAATAAAAAAATAATAATAATAAAATTAAAATAAAGAATATTGTACCAATAGAGTAAAAAGGCAACTCACAGAATGGGAGAAATGCCTGCAAATCATATATGTGATAAGAGATTAATATCCGGAATATATAGAGAACTTCTAAAATTCAATAACAAAAAAGAAACAACTCAATTCAAAAAATGGGTGAAGGACATTTCTCCAAAGAAGATATACAAATGGCCAATATGCATGTGAAAAGATACTCACATCACTAATCATTAGGGAAATGCAAATCAAAACCACAGTGAGATACCCCTTCATACCAATTAGGATGGTTACTATAAAAAACAGAACAAAACAAACTCCCAGGAAACAAGTGTTGGTGAGGATGTGGAGAAACTGGAACCTTTGTGCACTGTTAGTGGGAAGGTAAAATGGTACAGCCGCTATAGAAAACAATATGGCGGTTCCTCAAAAAATAGAACTACTATATGATCCACCTGTTGGTATACACCCAAAAGAATTGAAAGCAGAGTCTTGAAGAGATATTTGTACACCCATGTTCATAGCAGCATTATTCATAACAGCTAAAACATGAAAGCAGCCCTAACTGGTTTGGCTCAGTGGATAGAGCGTCGGCCTGCAGACTGAAAGGTCTCAGGTTCGATTCCAATCAAGGGTATGTACCTTGGTTGCGGGCACATTCCCAGGGGGAGGTGTGCAGGAGGCAGCTGATCGATGTTTCTCTCTCATCGATGTTTCTAACTCTCTGTCCCTCTCCCTTCCTCTCTGTAAAAAATCAATAAAATATATTTTAAAAAAACAAAACATGAAAGCAGCATAAGAGTCCATCAATGGATGAATGGAAAAGCAAAATATGGTGTATCATACGATGAAATATGATTCAGCATTAAAAGGAAGGAAATTCTGACAGATGCTACAACATGGATGGATCTTGAGAACAATAACTAAGTGAAATAAGCTGGCCAGAAAAAGACAAACACTGTAGGATTCACTTATGAGGAGCCTGGAGTGGCCAGATGCATAGAGACAGAAAGTAGAATGGTGGTTTTCAGAGGCTGGGGCGGGGTTGGAGGAGCAGAAAGTTAGCGTTTAATGGGCAGAGAGTTTCAGTTTTGCAAGATGAAAAGCGTTTTGGAGATGAATGTACTTAATGTTACTGAACTGCACACTTAGAAATGGTTAAAGATGGTAAAGTTTATGTTATATGCATACCTTTCTACCAAAAAAATTAGAAATAATACTGCATGTCAGAGTGAGGCTGGAGTTGGAGGTACGG
>NW_005871963.1:29639-31107 GCF_000147115.1 Myotis lucifugus
GCATAGGCAGGGGCTCTGGAGTCAGGCGCTCTGACCTAATCCTGGTTCGCCCATTTGCCAGCTCTGATGTTGGTTAAGCCAGGCATCCTTTCCGTGCCTGTTTTCTTTGTCTGTGGAATGAGGAAAATGAGAAATAAAGTTTAGCTTTATTGTTTATGTTTTATTTGTACATAACTTGTCCAGCATAGTGCCAGGCTATCTATAAATATATCCTTTTTTTTTTTTAAAACCCATTAAATCTATTTCTATCACTATGAAGCTTGAAGTCAAACAAAAGTCTTTCAGTCCCATGAGAATGGCGGTATTAATGTTCCCATTTTATAGCTGGGAAAAATTGAGGCTCAGAGAACCTAAGTGCCTTGGCCCTAGGTAGCAAGTGAGAGATCTCAGATCCTCTCCCCGGTCCTCTGATTTTCAGGCCGGTTATTTCCCATACCTGTCTCTCATCCCACTTAACCCATCATATGGACAATGTCTGTGAAGTTGGGGGCTGCAGACTGCATGCTTTTGTACACAACATTGAAGCAGTGGTTGTTAGGACCCAGTGCCTCACTGGCTTATGGTATCAGGTGTAAAATACAGCCCCCCCTGTTCCATCCTACACAAGTCAATGTTTAGCAGGTGGGTGTGGGCGGCCTGGTGTGTGAAATCTGTCAGCCTGGTCCCTGCAGCTTTTCTCCCTCAGCTCCCTAGCCCACCAGCACGCTGTTCTCAGCCTGCCTCCCGCCCAGAGCCAGCCTGCCGCCCACCAACTGATTCCCGCATTTGCCAGTGTGAGGAGGAGGTGGCTGGGTCGCTCCAAGTGCTCATGAAAAATACCTCCTTATGGGATTAATTACTTGATGCTGAGCACGGTGGAATTCGCAGGGCTCCCTCCGCACTCTGACTTCTCACCTCCAGTCGTTTCTACTCCTTCCTCCAAACCTACCTGAGTTCTGCACACGTTCTGGCCAGCATGTTCAACCTCATGTCAGAGAGGAAAGAATGGACAGTGACCTCCGAGCTGAGGCTGAAGACCCGGCAGGCGGGTCCCCTCCCTGCCACTTCCTAGCCGCCTGCCTGGAGTCTCGCTATATCCTCAGAGTGAGGACACCGGGCCAGGGGCATTCCAGGTTGTAAAGCCCCTTGTGTGCAGACCTTCAGAGCACCACACACCCTGGGCAGGCGTATTAAAGAGAGGCTTTCTTTTCCTAAAAGTAAACAAGCCCTTGCTTTAATTATTCTTAGGTTGAAATAGTGGACTCCCCTCCCCCTTCCCCTCCCCCTTCTGGCTTTCAGACAAGAATCTGAAGAATGTGATACTCCTGGACCTGAGCAAAGAAAGATCAGGCTCTGGGGCAGGATTCAAAGCACTCCGGGCCTTACCAGGCATCCTTTGTAGTTCCTGGATCTGGGACATTCCATATTAGCTGTGGTCGGGAGTCACTGATGACTAGGAGCTCATTAAATTCCTGACTCCTCCAGGCCA
>NW_005871963.1:33506-35972 GCF_000147115.1 Myotis lucifugus
CCCCACCCCCTTTCCCTCTGGCAATCACATACTGTTGTCTATGTCCCTGAGTCTTTTTGTTCTTTGCTTAATCCCGTCACCTTTCTCACCCAGCCCCCACCATCTGATCTTTCTTGTATTAAACTTTAATATAGCACTTCTGGGTGTCTCTTCAGCGCGGGCCTGGGACTGGTGCTTTGAGTGGTGATGTTTTGACTGGAGATTTGACCTGTTGTTATTCTGGGCTCTTTCTTTCTGTCCTTGTGATCATCCACCTGCACTCCAGGTGCTCAAAGGATGTTTCCTCAGCCATATCTGGCAGGTGGCTTCACACATTCCTCCCACCCCCCAGCTTCTGAGTCTCTTTTTTAAGGGGGAGGGTGGGGAGCAGGGGAAGGGGGTGCGGTAAGGATACCTGCCATGGCTTCTTTGAGGTGGTCCTGATCAAATGGTGGGTGCAGTGGGAGAGGAACATGTTCCCCACAGAGCCTCACTTCGGCTTTGGACTTGAGCTTGTGCTTGGGCTAATTCCCTGTGTGATCTTGGGGGAGTCGCTGGATCAGTCTGAGCCTCATCTACCCAGCCTCATGGGTGGGTCGTGAAACTTAGTGGATGGCAACCAGCATTTTTAGAAATGGAATAAAATAGATTCAAATGACAAGTATCGGAGTGCATAGGATGTATTCGTAGATTTTATTTTGTTTGACATGCTTGTGTATAATTGTGATAAAAAGTTCTTACTTTTTATTTTTTTACTGGAGGCTTGAGATAAAAAAGAAAATGTTGGTACCCCCAGGTTGAGATGTTCTGGGGAGGGTTTCTTTTAGCCCCAGTTTTGTGTTGGTCCCACCTACAGGTCTGAGCTGCTGGGTCTCCTCCCGCCACTCCGGCTGGGCCTGTAAATGGAGCCCCTTGCAAATCACAGTCTTTAAAGTTCTTTACAAAATTCTGGGAAATGAGCTGCATTCCTGGGGTGGAATAAATCATGTTGAGTTAGGCTAGGCAGGATGTGACTGCAAACCCCTGAAGTGGGCTGTGTGAGGGCAGCGCCTGTGACTGACTCATTATGAGCTCAGTGGCGACACAGACTTCTTGAGAGAAGAGGCAAAGATTGTGGGGGAGGGTAGCTGGCTGCCCAGGGCGCCACCAAGTACCACTCCTCCGTTAGCTCATTCTGATCTTCACAATAGTCCTGTGAGTGGAGCAGTGCTCTGACCACATTGCAGAGACAGGGCTGGCACTCCGTACTGTGCAACTCACAGCTGTCCTGGGGGATGGCTGCTAGCACCTCCATTTTACAAATGGAGAAACCGAGGCCCGGGGCCATGTCAGCCCTGCAAAGTTCTTTTGATTCAGCGATGGGTCTGGAATTCCACAGCCAGCCAGGCTGCCTCCTGAGTCTGGTGCTTTCTAAGATGCCGTCTGTAAAGGTCATGAATAAGCTTATCACCATGTGGAAGGCCTCTCTCCTCTCAGTGATGAAGCTCATTAGTGGAGTGACTTGAATGACCCGCTCCATCAATTCAGGAAGATTGTTCTTGACCCTTGGCCAGTCGCATGTCTCTCAGAAGCAAAATAAAGATCAGTGGACATCAGATTTAGCTGGAAGGAGGGAGGGTGAGAAGAATAGGACAGTGATGCGGTCCTGGAGCCTTTGCTGCTCTGCCTGCTAAGGGGGGAATGAACCACATGGGAGTCACTTATGTTTGGAAAATAAGGTGTGGGATTCTTGGGCTTAGCATTAGGCACTTTAAGAATGGGTGGCACGCCAGAACCGGTTTGGCTCAGTGGATAGAGCGTCGGCCTGCGGACTCAAGGGTCCCGGGTTCGATTCCGGTCAAGGGCATGTACCTTGGTTGCTGGCACATCCCCAGTGGGGGGCGTGCAGGAGGCAGCTGATCAATGTTTCTCTCTCATTGATGTTTCTGGCTCTCTATCCCTCTCTCTTCCTCTCTGTAAAAAATCAATAAAATACATTAAAAAAAAAAAAAAGAATGGGTGGCAGAGAGTCTGGGGAGTTAGGACTTTTTGGGAGACTCCATTACTTCAGTACCTGCATGTTGGGCAGTGAGGACCCAGCGGTGACTGGGGCACATTGTGGCCTTAGAGCTCTCAGCCCAGCCAGACTAGGGTTAGGATGGCTATTGGTGCAAGTGGCTACCCCAGCGGTTCTCAACCTGTGGGTCACGACCCCTTTGGGGGTCGAACGACCCTTTCACAAGGATTGCCTACGACCGTCGGAAAACACATATATAATTACATATTGTTTTTGTGATTAATCACTATACTTAATTTGTAACAATGAAAATACATCCTGCATATCAGATATTTACATTACAATTCATAACAGTAGCAAAATTACAGCTATGAAGTAGCAACAAAAATAGTTTTATGGTTGGGGGTCACCACAACATGAGGAACTGTATTAAAGGGTCACGGCATTAGGAAGGTTGAGACCACTGGCTACACTGTTCTGTTATTTTAGTA
>NW_005871963.1:36353-43138 GCF_000147115.1 Myotis lucifugus
CAAGAGATTCATTTATTTTTTTTTTTTTTTTTTTTTTTATATATTTTATTGATTTTTTACAGAGAGGAAGGGAGAGAGATAGAGAGTTAGAAACATCGATGAGAGAGAAACATCGACCAGCTGCCTCCTGCACATCTCCTACTGGGGATGTGCCCGCAACCCAGGTACATGCCCTTGACCGGAATCGAACCTGGGACCTTTCAGTCCGCAGGCCGACGCTCTATCCACTGAGCCAAACCGGTTTCGGCGAGATTCATTTATTAAGGAATAGTTTCTGTGCCCAAAGCCATGTGTCTGAGGCCCTGAGGACGGGGGTGGTATCTTAGTGGAGGAAACTCCGCTGGACACTTTGGTCTGCGTGACACCTGATGCGTGAGATCCATGGCGGGAGAGTTCCTGATGCTGAGCCAGGCTGTTTGGAGTAGCAGCTCAGACGGTGAAATCTGTGCCGCGTTTGCCCCTCTTGTGGCGTTGAACCACTTTTCCCCTAGCCGCCTCATAGAACTCTTTCCTCCTCTCTTAGATAAAAAAGCCCCTCCTGGCTAATCCATGGTACTTTCCAACGGCTGGCCTTGCCCCCTTAAATTGAGGTCAGGGAGGGTGATCTTTTAAAAATACAAATCCAATGATGTCACCCTCCCTACCTCCCACCTCCTGAGGTGGCCTCTCCTTATCCCTAGAATAAAATCTGCATTCCTCCACATGGCTGATAAGATCCTGGGTAAGCTGCAGTGTTTATCCCCTCCAGCCTCATCTTCAGCTACCCACCCCCCCCATTCCTTACACATACAGGGGGAGGGGAATCTATGCACAAAATTTTGGTGCCATTTTTGATGCTCTGGGTTCGCTGGGTGCAGGGCAAAGTCAGAATGACTGCAGGCCTCGCCTTCTTCAGTCAGGCACATACCAGCATTTCTCATGTTCCCTGGGACTCTCAGGAGTTCTGGGAAGTCTCTCCATGGGTCTCTCTCTGAGGAGGGAAGGGCAGAGGGGGTGGGTTGGGGGTTCTGGTGCTAAATTCCTCTCTGCCCCTGTCTCTGGTCTGGTTTTCTTATCTGCTAAGCATCAGCACAGGCTGGGGTTGGAATACTGCTAAGGGAAACAAGTCCCAGCTTCTTCTGTAAGCAAACAACATTCCTGAGGTTGGGAGGGAGGGGGCCCTCTGCAGCCCTCCCAGTCCTCAGCAGCCCCTGGTCCTCCCCCCTTCATAGCTTGGGGAGGATGAGCACCTTAAGGTGGGGAGCTGCTGTAAGGTTGGCCCTGGGTGCAGAGTGGCTGACCCCTCCCTGTAGATAACTGTTTTAATAGCCCTGCTGCTTATACAGGAGGCTTCTGTACATCTCTGTCTTTGTTGGAGCCTGATAGCAGCATCTGAGTGCTGTGCAGGGCCGCACAGCTGGGCAGTACCAAACCACACTCAAATCCAGCTCTTCTGCTGCTGGCCTCACGCACATCCCACCAGACCTGTGTTCCTCAGGTCAGCATCGAGAAAGTGTCCTGCAGAATGTTCCTGGGCCCTATGCCTGACGCCTGACGGACAGAGGGAAGCGGGCTTCCTTGCTGCAGGCTTCTCAGAACTGCTGTGTGCATGTGACTGCGGGAGGCTGTGGGTGGCAGCGGGCTCAACCTTCCTGGGCCATGAAACCCTCTTTCCTCAAGCAAAATCACTGTGTTTGGGAGTCACCGTACTGCCACGTTGTTCTCTGGACTGATGTCACCTGGAGTCACCAAACTTGTAGAAACTTTTCATAGGCCCCAGGTGTCCTTCTAGGAAGGATTAAGACTAATTAGGTCAGGAGGACGAGAGACAGGAGTTGGGAGGGGACTTCATATTATTAAGTGTTGGATTCTTCGCTGGGAACTTGAGTTACAATCCCTGTGATGATAGGTAGGCATTTTTTCTTATTCTAGAGCGAGGAGATTCTCCTGGTATTAATGAACAGCTTTGAGATCATAGGAATTGTGAGCAGGAGATTCAGACGCAGTACGTCTGACTCCAAACTCAACCCCATTGCATTCTCTTATTGTGCATTATAAATACCTGTCTTGGGATTTGAAGAATCGGCGCTCCACATGGCAGTGGTTTTTCTAAGTTCTGTCACTCTCTTTTGAGTTGGCACCAAAGATTGACACCTGTAGCACTTGCTCAGTATTTCTCCAGAAGTGGCAGGTGGGCAGCCTGAGGCCTTCCCATGGGTCCCAGTGAGGGCAGACGCCTGCCCACTAGCTTATGCCAGGTGAGGTCCCATGTGGGTGTGTCTGGTGGTAGATGGTAGGCGCCTCCACATTGGTCAATCAGGGGACAGTAGAAATTTTCAGAAAACTGAGATGGTTTATTCAACCTTATGAAAAGTTTCTTGGGGACCGAGAAATAATTTTTACTCCTGCATCTCTTTGTGGATTGAAAGCTCTAATCCTTCCCCCCCCCTTTTTTGTTTTGAGGATATAAGAAAATTAGTCCATTAAAAAAAAGTAGTCCATAAATGGCTTGGGTTTTGTAACAGTAGGTGGCTGTGACCTGTGTGTGCTTTCACCTTGGGTCAGCTCTCCAACTCTCTGGCTCTCTGTACAGCTCAAGGGGATTTTCCAGCTTCTAACAAACCTTCCCCACCACTCCTTCCTCGTTTTTGCCTTGTTCCTTATGCATTCATTCAGGAAACTTTAACCGAGCCCTGCTCTGGGTCAGGCATTGTGCTAGACATTTGAAATAAAAATGAACGAGACCGCTCCTGTCCTCAGATAAAACTGCAAATAATGAGTGTGGGGCGCAGAGCGGGAGGGACACAAAGAGGAGAGAAGTGTTTTTGCAGCAAACAGGGGAGGGCCTTCGAGAGGAGAGAGCATTTGGACTGAGGCTTGAGAAAGGGTTCCTGGTGCAGAGGACATACCACCTTCTTCCAAGGCCTGCAGGCATGTGCAGAGAAGGATGTGAGCAGGAATGGATTAAGCCACAGAGAAGGGCAGAGGAAGAGGCAGGGCTGGAGCATTGGAGGAGATGTATGGGCAGAGTCACCAAGGGCCTTCTCACCATGCAAGGATGGTTAGATTTTGTCCTGGAGATGTAAAGCCATTCAACTCTTTTGAGCTGGTGGTGATATCAGTAAAATAGGAAGTAGCATGAATAGAAATGGAGCTGCCAAGTCATCCTGTAGGCATCGAGGGGGGTGGATTTGAAGGGCGGGCAGGGAAGCCTCAGGGGAAGGGCAGTAAGGAGGCAGCTGTGCAGCTTAGAAAGGAGGGGCTGTGGGCCTGGACTGGAGCTGGGCACCAGCGGTGGGGTTGGCAGAGCACTTCTCATCCTCCAGGGAGATGTTACAGTGATTGTCTTGGGTGACCAGGTGACCAGTCTTTCTTAGAGATGGAGACCCAGAAGACAGTGCAGGTTGGGGCAGAGGTGGGTAGGGGGGAGTTCAGGTATGATGGTGTTTGTGGGTCCTCCAGGATGGAGACACCCGTCTGGTCGGTGCTCAAGATCTGGGAGGAAATTCTGGGTGGGAAACACTCATCTAGATATCATCCTGGAATTAACACTGTTTTGCCAAAACCATTAAAAAATAGCCTTTGATGGCATTCCCAGGATGGTGGGATGAGCTGATACAGCATGGGAGCAACTCCTCCCCCTCCTGCAGTGTGGCTGCTGCCTGTCTGTCTTCCATTAGTCGCCTGGACCTCTTGATGCTGGTGAACTCTGCTTATGAGTCACTGTCTGAACTACTGTGTCAGAGGTTCTGGAGACTCAGGCCCTGTCTGGGGAGGCACATGTGCCTCCTTTGCCTGATTCTTTTTTAAAAAATCGGGCATTTAGGAGTCTTTACTTTATAGTCCAGTAGTGGGTTCTGGGCAGATCCCTTAAATTCCATGTATTACAAGGGACAGTCACTCCTTGGTGATGGTGTCGTCCATGATGGTCATTGTTTGGGCCCCGGGAATTATTTTACTCTGAGGACTTCTCTGTTTTAAAGAGATTGGGCTTGTGCAGTTCACTGTTGGGAGAGTCTTTACAAAGCTGAGGTCTGGCTTCTGTTCAACATTTGCTCATACTAAACCTTTACATTAGTGGTTCTCAACTGGGGGTGATCTTGCCGCCCCTCTTCCCGAATCACCATTTTTTGGCAATGTCTGGAGACACTTTTGGTTGGTATATCCGGGGATGGGGTGCTATGTTGATTAGTGAGTACAGGCCAGAGGTACTGCTAACTACCCTACACTGCACAGGGCAGTCCTTCACAACAAAGACTTACTTGGCCTGAAATGGTCAGTGTTGAGGTTGAGAAACCCTGCCTTACCTGATCACGTCCTTTTATGGTTCGTGAAAAACAGCACCTTCTTCCCCCTTGGCCTGGGATCCTTTTCTACCATCCCCCACCCACATCAATGTTCCACCCATCTTCCAGCATCCAGCTTCAATGTCATCTCCATGAACTCTCCCTCGAGCTTCCACTTTTTCCATTCAATTACCCCTTTCTCTCTGTTTCCACAGCAAGCTGCTCGCTCCTGTCTTCCTGCAGAGTCCTGTGGTGTAGAGCTGGTTGTTTACACGGTCTCCCCTCTGCAGTGACTGTTACACAAAGACAAGTGTCCTGTCTCATTGTCACCTATGTTCAGTGTTGAACTAACAGCCTTGTGAGGTAGAGAGGGTGACACGAAATGTTATCTGCATTTACAGTGTGCCAGAGAGGTGGCACGTGCCCAAGGTCACAAGCAGGTACTTCTTAATCCAGATGGCATCTATCTATTGGGCGCCCACCATGCTTGTTGGGTGCAGCAGTTAACAGGACAGAAAACCCAGGAGCTTGCTCTGTCCACTCTAAATAAAGCCCCAGATTGGCACTTCAGCGATATGTGTCATCCAGTACACGATAAACTCCTTGGGTGTCCTTTATACCTTTGTTACAATATTTTTGCACATAGATCCTCAGTATGATTTGGTTGACTGAGTAAATCTAATGGGTTTGAAATTTTCTTATTATTTCAGTAGCTGCTTTCATAGAACCTTCCTTAATAGTTTATTTAACTCAAAAGCAATGGCTGGCTTGGCCCTTGTGGTTAGCATGGACCTATGGACCAGGAGGTCATGGTTCGATTTCCGGTCAAGGCACATGCCCGAGTTTCTTTCGGACTCGATCCCCAGTAGGGGGCGTGCAGGAAGCAGCTGATCAATGATTCTCATCATTGATGTTTCCTCTTTCTCCCTCTCCCTTCCTCTCTGAAATTAATTTAAAAAAGCAATGGCTGTAAGGAGAAAGAGAAGGGGCATATCCACCTGTGCTCCCTGGGGTGGGGGTAGGATGAAAAACAATCAGAGGAGCTGTTCGCATCCATCATTGATTATGCTGGAAAGGGGCTGCAGGGTCTGGGGTGAAGCCGCTTGGGTCTCTGGTCTGGAACCTTGGTTCAGAGAACTTAAATGGCTCGCCCAAGGCCATGTCCCACATCCTCTTACATCTTGCTTAGCGATTTAGAAGTGGGAGAAGTCTCTTGTACAAACCAGCACAAAGAGAATATGGGGTTTGCAGCTTTAAATTGGCAAATTAATGTCTGTTTTACTGGTTTGCTTAACCAGGGGTTCTCAGTGGAACCTGAGTGGAAACTGAGCAGAGCATTGAAGCCGAATGGGTCTGAGTGTGAACCTGGGTTTTGGGACTTGTCTGAGCCTCATTTCCCTCACCTGTAAAATGAATATGACAATATCTACCTTATAAAATGATTGCCGGCCGTGAGTGAGAAAACAGAGAGCTTATTAGCAGGCCCTCCGTGCTTGGTATCTTTGATGAGTTGGGCTGACTTCAAAGCTCCAAGCCTAGAATTGGCCCATGGAAGGCTTTACATAATCCTAGTTGTCTAGGAATGGAAACGCTCAGTCTTTGGACCAACGATTTGTCCTAGTAGAATAAATTCTGTCTTTAAGGGGCTAGTGGTTTCTTTTCCTGACAAGCACACAAGTAAGTAAAAAGAGAACCCGAGGGAGGGAGGGAGGGAGGAGGGGATTCTTTGGGAAAACAGGAAGGAGTAAAAGGTCCAAGTAGATGTTTTGCGGGGTGGGGGCTGGGGGGATGGCAGCGGAGAAGGGGAGAAGGCAAATAATCGAGGAATTACATTTTGGGTTGAAAGCAGAGGTTTTTGGTTAACCTATTTACTTTCAGTTTCATCATTTCCTGAGCGTCCTAATTTAGCCTCTGGTGTGTCCTCTCGATTATGGCCTAAAAAGGCAACTACTTGGGTTTCTTGGAGTTGGACTGGCACCCACAGGAAGCCACATGGGAAGGGCCTGGAAGGGCCTGCCTCAGCCTGATCTGATCTGCAATGGGAGAGAGCGGCCTTCTTTCTCCTTAACTCCTTGCTGGCTGGCCAAGCCCCCCCACCCCCCGCCCCGTTCCCAGGGCTTCCTGGGGGCCCCTAATCTGAGCCAGCAAGGTCCTTCCTGCAGACAGTTTTCTAAGTGCTGGTGTGGCTGCTGCTCCAGTGGCTGTGCTCACCAACCCCTTTGGCAAACATTTTGATGACACATCTCAGGGCCATAAACATGTCCAGATTATTTTGATCCAGTAATTCTGGCAATTTATCTCAAGATGGTCCACTATATAAGAGGAAAAAATCTAGTAGGTAGCGAGTTATTAAAAATCACTTTGGAATATTATGTAGCCATTAAAAGTGGCCTTGGAGTTAGGAGTCCTGGGTTTGAGTTTTGGCTCCCCCAGCTCTGTGACTGAATGGAGGTAGTTCCCTCTCGGAGCCTCTGCACCATCACCTGTAAAATGAAGCATTTTGGTAAAAATGGTCAACAA
>NW_005871963.1:43238-53252 GCF_000147115.1 Myotis lucifugus
GTCACAAGAAGTAGGGAAAATACCAAATGTGAACTTCGCTCTGTTGCCTAAAGTAGTTAAAAACCAAGTGTTTCTGTGAACCAGGACTAGAAAGGACCATTAAAAAATTAAAGAGCCAAAACCGGTTTGGCTCAGTGGATAGAGCGTCGGCCTGCGGACTGAAGGGTCCCAGGTTCGAGTCCGGTCAAGGGCATGTACCTGGGTTGCGGGCACATTCCCAGTGGGAGATGTGCAGGAGGCAGCTGATCGGTGTTTCTCTCTCATCGATGTTTCTAACTCTCTATCTCTCTCCCTTCCTCTCTGTAAAAAATCAGTAAAATACATTTAAAAAAAAATTAAAGAGAGAAAACTGATATATTAAAAAGAGAGAGAGCCCTAATCGGTTTGGCTCAGTGGATAGAGCGTCAGCCTGCAGACTGAAAGGTCCCGGGTTCGATTCCGGTCAAGGGCATGCACCGTGGTTGCGGGCACATCCCCAGTAGGAGGTGCGCAGGAGGCGGCTGATCGATGTTTCTCATCGATGTTTCTAGCTCTCTATTCCTCTCCCTTCCTTTCTGTAAAAAATCAATAAAATATATTTAAAAAAAAAAAGAGAGAGAAAACTGATTTTTGGGGGGAGAGGGTCAGGAATTTAGGGAGATATTTTTCTTTATTTTGAAAACCTTTACATTACATTCAGTTTGTTTGTTTTTTTAATTTCAAAGTGACTGTTTAGCAGGGTCCCAGGATGGGGCGGGGAAAGTGGCTGCATGCTGGCTGCTGCATCGCGTAGACTGCCTCCTTGGTACCCTTTCTCTAGTGCCCCTCATTTCATTTCTGACACCTCTTGATGGTGGTGGCTTACTCCACCTGCATCCTTAGAGGTGCGTGGTAACCTGTCCGCATCCCCGGCTTCCCCACTGGGCACACAGACTCAGCAGCCGCTGGGGCCTGGGAGCCAGGTGGAGCTCAGCAGCAGCCCTGTGGCCTCCGAATCCTTGAATGTGATGTTCCTGTCGGGGCTGGGTGGGAGGGCTTTAACTGCAACCCCACTGTTTATCGTGACCTCTGTGGTCCTCCCCACCAATCCAGCCCGTCTATTGATCTTGGCACTACTGCTCCCCCGCGTCATTCCAGCAGAATTGCTGAAACCAGATAGCTCTGTCCTTGGCCTGGCTCAGCAGGGCCCAGCCGTGTTTAATGAAGAGTTCTGCCCAGAGAGAGGCACTGAGGCGAGTGGGCACTCCTCAAGCCCACCATCCGTGGGTGCCTTGGCACCACGGCCCTCTGTGTTGGTCCAGCTCTGAGGGAACGCAGTGGGTCTCCCTCTGTTACAGGAACTGTGGCTTGGCCCCAGGTCTCTGATAGGTATTGGAGGTGGACAGGGCTGGCCTGTAACTGCCCCTTCCCTCCTTCTGAGGCCTGAAGGTCGGGTCGAACGACCAGCCGAGGGCGGTGGGTTGGATGGATTTTCCCCGTCACCTGCGCATTATGGCCCTCCAGCACAGACCCACCAGTGAAAGGGCCGGGCAGTCTACCCGATTTCCAGGCTAGGCCGAGTGCCCAGGCCCGCAGCCTGAAGGGAGCCCAGGTGCTGCTGTGATGCCAGGTCTCCAGTTAGGTTCTTTGCTGTTGGTCCCACCAGGGGTGGTGTTGCTGGGGTGAAATGGAGTTTGATGAGGGCCAGAGTCATTTAGCCATCAATGATGGGCTGCTTGGAGCAGCTCACAGGCCAGGGGAGTGAGAATATTGAGTTTTAATGTGCTCTGCTTTTTTCTTTTTTTTATTTTCTTTTTAAAAATCCTGGAGGATATTTTTCCCATTGCTTTTTAGAGCCAGTTGAAGGGAAGGCGGGGTGGGGAAAGAGATTGGTTGCCTCCTGCACAAGCCCCAACCAGGCTGGGGATCGAACCTGCATCCGGGTACAGAGCCCTTGACTGGGAATTGAACCATGACCCTTCAGTGTGTTGGTCGATGCTCCAACCACCGAGCGCACCAGCCAGGGCTGCGCTCTGCTTTTTGACAGGCCACATGGTCCACACCAGGAGGGCTCATTCTCAGCCTCCCTGCCCGCTTGCTCAGTAAATATTTGTTGAATGCTGTGGAATGCCTACCTCTGCGTTCCCCATGTCCCACTCAGCTTATCAACAGTTTCAGCCCAGCTTCAGTGCCAGCCTGACTTTTTGTTTTGTGAGACCCCAGGCACAAGTGTGTCGGGAAGAGCCCAGGCCTGGGGGCCAGGAAGTTCTGGGTTAGGATCCTGCGTCATGACTGGGCTGGGAGACTGGACAAACGACTTGCTGTCCCTGAGCCTGTTTCCTTATTTATAAATTGGGGGTAATAAAAGCTCTTTTTTGGTGCTTGATGGTTAAGTGAGGTTGGGAATAAACAGAACTTGATGTTGGTAGTATCTACATACTTAATGACGGTCCCTTTCCCTCCTTCTCTTGGAGAGGGATCTTATAAAGGGTGTAGTATATCCTCAGGTTTCACTGGGCTGGGTCAGTGAACCAGCAGCAGATTTAGGATTTAGGAGGAGACAAAGTTCAGGTGACTCCCTTTTTGCATTTTGATGGGAGATTGTCTTACCTTTTATGGGTTTGCAGTTTGCAAAAAGATTGAGAACCAGCAGCCTGTGAGACCCTGTGCTTGGCAGTCATTGCAAGTTCCTGAGCAGGGCAGTGACAATGGGGAGACTGGTTTGGGGAGCTGGGATCCTGAGACTTTGGAGAGGCCAACTGGCCAGTGGTCAGATAAACAGCGGACAGGCAGATGACAGCTGGTATTTATGCTGGCGGAGAGAAGCCTTCGATTGCTCGAATGGACTGGCCAGTGTGGAAGCAAGGACAGCTGGCAGTAAGCTGCCACCTGCCTAGACCCCAGACCCACAGGGAAGATTAGGGCTGGCCAGGTGGTTTATAGCTGTTCTGTTCATGCCTTGTTTGCTGCTGCCTAACCCTGGGCCCTGCCTTCTCTTGGGGGGTGGTCCTTGCAGGTGGATGGCGCCCCTGGTCCCCAGAGAGGGGCTTCCAGGGTTTGCTTGTGCTGAGAATGTAAACCAAGCCACCGGCTGGGGGAGCTGGGGAGGCTGCCAGGCTCTGCTCCCTGGACTTGCCTGTTGGGGGGAACCAGCAGATTTCCTGGAAAACAGCCCCTCCTGGAGTGAATCCAAGGGAGCCCTTTAGCCTTGATCTGGAAACCATTTAATGAGCCCAGATAAGAAGGCCTGGGCAGCCCAGACTTTTCCTTTTGTTTTCTCCCTCCCAACCCTCCAGCTTCCTTGGCATCCAAGTCCCTTTTGGAATCTGGAAGCATGAAAGCCTGTGTGACTCTGTGTTTGGATCTGGGGTCCTCCTGGCTTCTGGTGCCTGGGCTGGGGACCTTGATCTCGCAGGGAAAAGCCTGCCTGTGTTTGAGCAGGCAGTGGGCTTCTGGGCGGTTCCTCCGGTGGCATGGCTGGCTCTGTTGACCGTGGTTTCTCAGTCCTGCTTTTGGTTCACTCAGAGCAGCTGTTCTCTGAGCTGATCCGAGCCTGAGCCTTTGAATAGGAAGCAGTTCTGTGGTTGCCACTGTGGAAAGGCCACGGACCAGGAGTCGGGAGTTCTTCCTGGGTGACTCTGCACAACGCCCTTACCTCCAGGAGCTTTTGTTTCCTCATCTGTAAAATGGGATAATAACACGTACCTTACCAATCTCACAGGGTTATTATGACAAGGATCTCTCCAGATAGCAAAATATAGGTGAAAGCGCTTTATGAACAATAAAACCACACAGGTGTAAGGGGTTATTATTTCATCATCTTTATTTTGCAAATGAGTTTCGAAACAGGCAAACGCACATGTGCTTACGTTCTTCTGGCCCTTAATTGTGAGGGTTGCCTTTGCACACTGGTGCCTCAGAAAGGGAAGCACTGGCTTCTTTTCCTCTCGCCGCATTTCTTTGGGCTTTATTGTCAAGATGGAATTAAAATGTATTGGCAACATATTGGTGTTTTTAAAAAAATATATATTTTATTGATTTTTTACAGAGAGGAAGGGAGAGGGATAGAGAGTTAGAAACATCGATGAGAGAGAAACATTAATCAGTTGCCTCCTGCACACCCCCTACTGGGTATGTGCCCGCAACCAAGGTACATGCCCTTGACCGGAATCGAACCTGGGACCCTTGAGTCCGAAGGCCAATGCTCTACCCACTAAGCCAAACCGGTTAGGGCAACATATTGGTGTTTTATTTTCTTTTGGTTGACTCTGTGAAATAAGAAAAAGTTTTTAAAACTGGAAATTTCCACTGTGTGTAATTGTAGTCAATTGCCCATTTTTTGGCTATTTAGGAGCCTGTTTTTGTTGGAAGTTCTCTTAAATTGTGTGGTCATTTTCCTGCCTTTATAGGCATGGCAGAGTGACTATAACTGCATCTATCTTTGAGACTCTTAGTGCTCGTCATGTGGCATAATAGTTGTTTATAGATTAGTTGATTGTGTATCAATCCTAGAATATACCTTACTATTAATTTCTTACAGCATCCCTGATATTACCTTGTTTTCTCAACGATGTACATCTTTCTCCCAAAAGTAGAAGCAGGGAAATTTTGGCAAATTGTGCAGCCTGGTTATATAGAGTTTTACTGCACTATAATGCTATCTAGTTTGCAAAGAGAAGAGGTGCATGTTAGCGATTCTTGTGTGGCTAATGTAGTTATATCTAACGTTTGTCCTTTTTTCTCCCTCAGGTCCTGGCTGTAAGTCACCATGGCGCAGCAAGCTGCTGATAAGTATCTCTATGTGGATAAAAACTTCATCAATAACCCCTTGGCCCAGGCTGACTGGGCTGCCAAGAAGCTGGTATGGGTGCCTTCTGACAAGAATGGCTTTGAGCCCGCCAGCCTCAAGGAAGAGGTGGGCGATGAGGCCATTGTGGAGCTGGTGGAGAATGGGAAGAAGGTGAAGGTGAACAAGGATGACATCCAGAAGATGAACCCGCCCAAGTTCTCCAAGGTGGAGGATATGGCGGAGCTCACGTGCCTCAACGAAGCCTCGGTGCTGCACAACCTCAAGGAGCGTTACTACTCAGGGCTCATCTATGTAAGTGGGCCCGGCTCTGAGGCAGGGGGCTCTAGGTCTGCTTCCCCCCTCCCCCACCCCCCAACCAAGATCCTGGGCGCTGGCTCTCTGGGAGAGAAGGGGGTTTGAAGGAATGTTGGGGTAGCATCCTTGAACTTCAGTATCTGAACATCCTAATGGAATGTTCTCATAGCGTGACTTTTATCTCTCCTCTACATAGCCAAAACCACAACAGGAAGCCTGGCTTAGGTCGGTGTAGGGAGGATGTGACATGTGTGAGGTATGCTCACGCACTGGCCTTGGTGGAGATAGGAAGGGCCAGTGTGATCAGTTCCTTTTCAAGGAGGGGAATGTGTACCCTGGTTTCCCACTTGTTCCTCCTTCACCACCTGGTCCCTTCCTGCCTCCCCCTCACATCTGTCAGTGTGGCTTGCTTCCTTAAGGAGTGTGCTTTGAGCAGAGAGGCAAGCTACCAAGAAGCAGACTTGGATTCCTAGTTCATCCAACACTTTAGGCTGGTCCCATGCTAGGCTTACAGTGTAGAGAACAGCATGTACAGAGGCCCACAGCATGCAAAAGACAGGGCGGTCTGTTCTCTTTCCTCCAGCTAGTAGGGTTACATTTGCAGAACGGCAGCTCATCACCCCTGTAGAACACGTCAAGAGATGAGCATTTACTCATTCCCTTGGTAACACGCTCCAAGCTCCTTTGGCCCTAGGGTCACAGAGTTCTTTCTCAGATCCATCCCAATTTTTTCTGTTCAGTTTAAAGATATTTCCTTCTGGTTTTGTCTCTAGTAGGGAGGAGGTTCTTATTATTCCTAAAATAGCTCTTTATTTAATTATGCTGTTATATTCACCTTGGCCTTTTTGGCCTTGGAGCTGAATAAAACAGTTCTCAACATTTTTTTAGTTGGAGGAAGAAAACATTTAGATCATTACAAGCTTCTCATTTTATAGTTGGGAAAACAGTCTCGGCCTGAGGGGTTTGCCCATGATCATATGTATCATAGAGGAGACACTGGGCTCATCCTGTTACAGGGAGGGTGAGAGACTCCCAAAGAGCCAGCCATTTCCTGTACAATTTCACGGTGACTTCAATACACGTTTCCCAGGGCACTACCCTTACCCCACACAACTAGTACTTCTGAGTGCCCTGCAGTGTGCACAGGCTATTTTGGATTTCCCAGAAGTCCTGACTGGGCTAGACCGTGTGCCAGGACTGCATTGCCTTGCTGATCGCAAAGCTGGTTTGTGGTCATGAGGTCCTCATTCCTGCTGTTGATGACCACCCTGTGGGGATGAGCTTGATTAGTCAAGGACCTGTCAGTGAGGAGACATACAGAACTGCCTACCTGGAGAAGTCCTTCTGTATAGGCCAGCTTAGCCCAACCTTCTTATATGACAGGTGGGAGGAGGTAAGGCCCAGAAAGGGCAAGGGGTTAGCTCAGAGTCACACAGCGAGGCATTGGCAGGGCTGAGACTGGAACTTCGGTTTCCTGACTCTCCACCCAGATATTTCTCTGTTTCTTGGTGAGAATATTGTCTGGACCAAATTGAAAAGCCCCTGCCCCTCGCTATATTAACTGCTGAAATTCAGAATTAGTGACCTGCAAAACCAAAGGGACCTTAAAGTCTCCCTCCGCTCGGACTTTTACTGGTGTCACTGTTCATCTTGGGTCCTGTTAGCGATTTGCCGAGTATGAAACAAGCCGGAGGCCTGCATGCAGTTGCCTATACCAGCCAGCTGCGAATGGCCTTTCCCTGCTTCAACTAGGGGTATTACTTGTTAAAGTGCAGTCAATGTTAGTTGCTTCATCTTTCCTCTAAAGTGTGGGTTTACTCAGTAGGCGGGCATGGTGGGTAGGACCTGAGCTTTTTCTCTAGAA
Organism: Myotis lucifugus; assembly: GCF_000147115.1. NCBI lineage: Eukaryota > Metazoa > Chordata > Mammalia > Chiroptera > Vespertilionidae > Myotis > Myotis lucifugus. Next base: position 50,165 of record NW_005871963.1, read on the forward strand.
CTCTCTGGCTGGAGGCACAAATTCTCATTTTTGTTCCTTTGCTGTCACCTCCCGTGTGTAGTTCCTCTTGCCTCAGACCAGCCTCCTCCTCCTAAGTGTTGTCACCAGAAAGGAAGTTGATTGTCGCTGCATTGCCCTAATGAAGACCCCAGCAGGTGCAGAACTGTGGCGAGATCAAAGCCACTTGGTGGGGCTGCCTGGGTGGGGGTGGCCACCCCCTCCCCCCCATTCACAGTCCACCTCTCTGCACACAACATTCCAAATTGCGACACCGGGAGCCTTTGTGCAGCATGTTTGCCTGGCCTTGTGGGCGGTGTGGCTAATTCTGCACCACAGCTGCTCTGTCTGTTTCTTGGGGGGGTGAGGCTCTGGGATAGGGGGCGGTCAGGCACAAAGAGCCTCTGTGGCCCGTGAATGGAGCAGCTTCCTGGCGTGGCCCGTGTGGGAGCAAAGCCACTTTGCTCAGTGTCTGCGCCTCCATGAGCATCCAGAGAGAGTGGCTTGCAGCCGAGCCTCCTTCCTCCCACCTGAGCTGCTGTGCTCATTCCCCAGGGCTCAGTTTGATCAAATCCACTGATTTCGTGGGATTAGCCCAGAGAACTTTGAGGCCCCATAGAACTCTCCACAGGACCATCTGCCCACCCAGCTGTCAGAAAGACTTGTCCTAGTAACCCCTAGCCCCTCTGCTGTCACCATCAGCTGTTCCCAAACATCTGGCTCCGTGGCACGCCCTAAATGTGTGGCCATGTGTCCTTCACTTTCATCGGGCTGGATTTCCTAGAGTGTGGGTTTTCTCAAACCCAGGAACAAAGCTCAATTGTTTCTGAGCTTCTGGGATGACCTTGCTGCTCTCTGGCCTCTATCTCATCCCCACCCACTAGTCACAGGGAGGGGAAACAGGAGTCCCGGCTGCACTCCTGTCTTCCCATAACACCCAACCCTCAGGTTGCCAGCACCACATTCAGACTTCTTTGCTTCAGAGCTTTCCTGGTCCCTAGTGACAAGAGTAGTTGGAGAGAAAACAAATGACTGATTATCCCAGGAAAAAAGGAAATTGAGGGCTCTGTGTGCCCTCCAGACAGAGGCAGGCAGACCCACTTGTTCATGTCCAAACTCAGCTCCTCTTCTGCATGCAGAACAGTGTACGGTTAGTGGGTCCCTCTGGAGTTCTGCTGTCAGTCTAACTTCTGCTTGGAGCATCCGAGTGCTGTAGCCTTTCGCCAACGCTGGGTAGAGCCATTGTCCTCATGACTGGTTCCTGGGTGGACCCTGTCTGTGGCTTCAACCACAAGATCCAGCTTCAGTTTTGGTGGGATTAGAGAAGGTAGGGGTGCAAGGGGTTGGGTTAATCCATAGTGCAACCCTCAGACGTTGGCTGCTGTTGGATCAAGGAGCAAAACTGTGGACAGTGAGAGTGGAGGCCACTTGTAATGAGAACAACATAAAGACGCGAGGAGCTCAGAAAACTGGCTTCTGTGACCAAGGAGGTCCCCACTGGAGGGTGTGAGACTGGGTCCACTCCCAGCTCTGTCTTTAACTACCTAGGACTGCAGGTGTGTGTGAATCATGGCATCTAGGCCTTGCTTCACCCACCTTCTTCCATCCCCATTTTACAGATTGAGACATGGAGGGAGAGAGAAGTTAAGAAACTTGCCCTTGTTGGGACTTGAACTCAGGACACATGACTCCAGGGCCTAATTTTAACCTGGTCAAGTCAGACTTAGAGTACTGAGTGTATTTTTGGGTGCCTCACATTAAGGCTATTGACTAATTGGATTCCCTTTAACAGAAGACCAGGGTCTTGGAGAAGGCTCACAGGCGACATGAAAGTGGTCTAGGTTTTTGAGAGGTTTTCATGTGAATGTCTCCAGAAGTTTCCAGGGAGGGAAGTATCTGTCCGTGATCTACTAGCCCACAACAGATCATAGTGAGTTCTTCCCAGTGCTAGGAAAGTTTAGGCTTAACTATCTCTGAGAGGCCTTCAGGGTAGAATAATTTGTGTTTCTACACAGTTTGCTTGCTACAGCTGAATGCTTTTCTCTTTGTGCATCTCACAACGACAAACATCTCTTTTTGTCCTTGGACCTGCGTTTTGTAACTGGATTTCTGCTCTCTGAAACTTGCCACAGTTCTTTTCTGATGCACACACTCATGGATGTGCAAAGCCTGCAGCAGTCATGCCATTGAGGGAGGACCCTCACCAAAAAAGCAGATGGTGCTGGTGTGCCCACATGTGCAGCAGGTCTGCTGAGCCCAGAGAGCAAGGGGCCCAGGGAGCGCTGTCACTCAGGCCACCATGGCAGCCTCGGAGGCAGCAGGTCTTTGCCACAAGTTTGCGCACCACTGAGGAGACTTCCTAACCCATTCCTATTTGCTGCTCTTTTCTTTAGACCTATTCAGGCCTGTTCTGTGTGGTCATCAATCCTTATAAGAACCTGCCCATCTACTCTGAAGAGATTGTGGAGATGTATAAAGGCAAGAAGAGGCACGAGATGCCCCCTCACATCTACGCCATCACAGACTCCGCCTACAGGAGTATGATGCAAGGTGAGTGCCGCGGCCTCCCAGGGGCTGTCTTCCCCTGCAGCCTTGTTGACACCTTTGCAGGTGCTCACTCACTAGTGACGGTGATCTAGTGGCTGGATCAGTGGTGATGGGGCTGTGTGTTGTGGAGGTCTGTAAGCCATTGTGTGAGAGTCAAGACCAATGGCTATCAAAGGACATGTTTATATGTTGATAGAAAGTCCTAGAAGCTTTTCCCGGTTTCTCATTCTTGTCAAAAGCTCCTGCATCAGTCCTCTCACTTCTGGACCCCTTCTTCTACCAGTTACTGCCTTTCCTTGTTTTTCACCTCTTTCTCATTTCCTCACAGAGTGGAAACATGCTTCAGTTTTTCCCATTAAAAAAAACAAACCAAACAGACACAAAGACTCTTCTGAATTCTGAACCCCACTCTAGCTTTTTTCTACTCTCTCTGTCCCATCACAGCGGAGTTGTTTTTTATCCCCCCCCCCCCCCCCCCCTTCTCACCTGATATATATATTTATTTATTTATTTATTTTTTTTTTAATATTTTTTTATTTTCGCT
>NW_005871963.1:53352-112591 GCF_000147115.1 Myotis lucifugus
ACTGGCTTGTTTCACTTAGCATAATGCTCTCCAGTTCCATCCATGATGTTGCAAATGGTAGGAGTTCCTTCTTTTTAACAGCAGCATAGTATTCCATCGTGTAGATGTACCACAGTTTTCTAATCCATTCATCTACTGATGGGCACTTAGGCTGTTTCCAGATCTTAGCTATGGTGAATTGTGCTGCTACGAACATCTGGTTACATATATCCTTTCTGATAGGTGTTTCTGGTTTCTTGGGATATATTCCTAGTAGTGGGATCATAGGGTCAAATGGGAGTTCCATTTCCAATTTTTTGAGGAACCTCCATACTGCCTTCCATAGTGGCTGCACCAGTCTGCATTCCCACCAGCAGTGCACAAGTGTTCCTTTTTCTCCACATCCTCTCCAGCACTTGTCGTTTGTTGATTTGTTGATGATGGCCATTCTGACAGGTGTGAGATGGTACCTCATTGTTGTTCTGATATATATATTTAGAGAGAGAGGAGGAAGGGAGAAGAGGGAGAGAGAGAAACATCTATGTGAGAGTGGAACATCAATTGGCTGCCTCCTATACGCTCCCCACCAGGGATTGAACTCACAGCCTGTGTATGTGCCCTGACCGGGAATTGAACCCTCAACCTTTTGGTGTATGGGATGATGCTCGAAACCAACTGAGCCACTCGGCCAGGTCCACAGCAGTTGTTTAGAGGAAGTATCTGTGATGTCTGGCCCCACCACTTCTCAAGACTGTCCCACAAAGGTCACCCTCACTTCATGTTGGGAAACCCATTGTACTCATGAGTTCTTATTTTACTTACCCTCTCCCCAGCATTGGACAATCTTGACCACTCCCTTTCGAAAGCCTTCCTTCCTGTGACCCTCTCTCTGGTTCCCCTTATCTTTGCCCTCCCCATCTGTGTGGTTCTTTCCTGTTACTCCCCCTTCCTCACACATTGATGCTCCTCAAGGTCTTGTCCGCTCACTCCCTCCACGTATTCCTCTGAATGATGGCCGCATTGACTCAAATAGATTCTCCATCACTTTCTCGCTGAGGACTGGCCCTATCTTCTGATCCCCATGTGCTCCCAGCTGCCATTTCTCCATTCAGCCATTCATCCAAGCCTGGAACCTGGCTCTTTCTCACCTCTCTTTCTCACCGCTTTTCCAAGTCATTCGCACTTTCTGTAGATTTTCTCTCTTGTCATGTTTCAACCTCTTATCCACATGGTCCTGGCCTTAGTTCAGACCCTCACAATTTTTTGTCTGCATGATTTCAATGGCTTCTTAACCTTCACTCTCAATAGAGCCCTGTTTCTTGTGTTTCTACCAGAGGGTCATCTTCCTAAAATGCAAATCTGATCAAATCTCAACTAGAAATCTTGAAAAATCTTGAAAAGACTCCTCATTGCCCCCAGGATTATACTCAAACCCTCTAGCAGCACACAGTGCCCTCTGTGACTGGCCTCCTGCCCACCTCTCCAGCTTCCCAGCTACCTGGAACTCCTTTTATCAAACCACCTTACCCGTTCCCTGTGCCCGCAATGCCTGGCAAGTCCCTGTTCTTTTGTTAAAGACACGACTGAAGCATTACTGCCCTTCAGGGAGGCTATCTGGGCCACACTTGCATAAGAGCCCTGGTCATACTTTATTTGAATTAGATGTTTACATATTTGTTTTTCTCTCCTAGACACGGATAGGACTCACCTTGCCTTTTGATTCTCAGAGCTTAGCCGGGCACCTGGCATATGGTGCATTTACTGTAATTTAGAGTCAAGCCCAACTTTCAGGCAGGCTATATTCTCATATCTTATATGTATTTTTCTCGTATCTTATACTGATAGTGGTTTTTCATGTCTTATTACATGTGCATCCTTTATTTCTTTAAACTTTGTAATCAATCTAGGCAGTGATAGTAATGAATTTTGTTATGTTAACAACTTTGTCTCTGGTTTAGTGGTTTAAAATGGCAGCATGTGGGTCTTGTCTGTATTATACCATAGTGCTGTGGAGAGGGGTTTCATTACCAGGCTTGATGAATTATGGATGATGAACAAGTTTGGCCTAGCCTTTGGCTTATGTTCACGTCTATCAAAATTCTTCAAGGAAGCCAGCCCTTTAGCTTTAAGGTAGTATGTCTGTTTCAAAGTGCTAACTACGGTAGTCTGGTGGAAGAAAAGTCTGTGAGATTCCTGAAGAGTTGAGTCCTGTCCTGTCTCTGGAGGTTATGAGTCAGTTTTCTCCTGGCTCTTTTAATTGGCCAAGTGCAAGAATTGCATCCTGGGGTCTTCTTGAGCTCTGTGCTACCGAATCAGGACGCTCCCACACTTGGATGCTGGACTTGAACCATGTCCTAGCGAGTGGGCTTTCTTCCTTTTTAGAATAATGTTATGACAAGAATAATGTAATGATGCAGAGCATGGCACCAGCAGTTGGCATTCTTAGGACTGGACTTCCCAACAAACTGTGGAATTGCTTCCCAAAAAGATTCGTTCATGGTTTATTTGTTCAACAACAACAAAATGGAGGGGCAAAAGTCAGCTCTACAAGTTGGAGATAATTCTAAAAAATAAAGAGACTATGCAGGGGGCTGGAGGTTTCCTTTGTGCCGACCAGGAAGTCTTGGCCATAATGGGAATGGCCTTGATAGGAACCGAGGAACTGCCCCAAATTATGAGGGCCCATGGTTGGGTGTTTTCATCTTGTGGAGACCCGGGATAGGAAATGCATTTGCGGGCATGGGGAACTGAGGCCCCAGTGCTTCTTTTTAATGGTGTGTACCCGTGCTGGGTCCACATGCTCTCTAACCCTCAACCTGAGAGGTTTTCACTCACCTTCAGGTTAATCTTGGACTTGCTGTAGTTCTTAAGCTCCCATGTTGACTGACTGAGGACATTTCCAAGTTCCTCTTGTTGTTCACAGTTGACCTGCAAAGATATTAGCAATAGGTCTCTTGTTCTTGGGGCAAGGAGGAAGTTAACTAACAGCAGTTGCCCCTGTTGTGACAAGATGGTTCATTAGTAAAGAAACTTCCTGAGAGTAGGGTTCTCACCCTAAGTCGGGTGTCAGCAGGGAGTGGCGGGGTCAGCAGGCTGTTAGAATGAGCTCCTCTCTTTTGGGGAGCACGTCTTAGCACATGCTGCCCTCCTGGTTTTGGGGGGGACAGGTTTGTTCTCTGCCACTCACATCTTAAAAGGCACGGCTAGACAGTTCCTTTTCTGCTTTTTCTTTACACAAGAAGTAGAAAAAAGAGTTCCTCTTGGCTGATTGTGGCTTATGACATACTAGCATTTATTCTGGCAAATAGGGTAGTTGGTGGCTTTGCCTGGGGACTTTTATGAGATTAGCTGTTTGACCCTTCCAAGGGACCTCCCTCTGTCTTTCATCTCTTACATACTCTGGTTTGCCTGTAGGCCCTGATTTGTGCTTGTTGTCCTGGAGTTAGTATTAATATATCGCTCCCTTTCACTCTCAGAAACATGTCAGTTTAGATGATAATCATTATATGGCTACTCTACCTAAGTCAGGATTTCTCAGACTTGGCACACTTGTCATTTGGGATCAGATACTTCTCTTTTGGGGGGTGGGATACTTGTCCTGTACATTGTAGGCTGTTTAGCACCATCTTGGCTTCTACCCACTATATGCCAGTACCACACTCCCTTTCCAGTTGTGATAACCAAAAACGTCCCCAGATACTGCTACCAAATGTTCTTCTGGAGAACCATTGGACTAATAAGCTTTGCAGATTGGTTTTACTTCGAGTGTCAGCTCCCATCAATGGGTAGTGGTTTGTCCAGCCCTGTGTTGGCAAGGAGCTAAGATTCAATGCCAAGGAATGCTGGGATAGATGAGTGCTATCTGCCATGGGCACGGGATGGGGCATGGCAGCATATGGTGTCCTGCATTAGGCCATGGAGATAAGAGATAGAAAGTACTAGAATATCAAGAGGATAGTACCTTATCCTGGCCCTGGAGGCCCTGGCAGTCTAAGTGGAGAGACAAGCTATGTTTGGACACAGAGATCTGTGGCTGTAGCTGTATAACAAGGCAAGTTGCTACCTACACCTGGTGCCAACACAACTGCGGCAGGTGTCTTGAGAGCGCAGAGGAATGTGTGGGCGCTGAGGCCTGGGGTGGCCGGAAAGGCACCGTGGTGGTCGGATCCTGTGGGCAGGCTGGCAGGTGTGTCAGTGAGTGGTTATAGTGCAGCCCAGACGTGCCCGGCACAGTTTTGTTTGCTCTTTAATTCCTCAGCCTTGGGCTTAATTAAAGTTGTGGTAACATAGTTGGTTCGTTTGTTGTCGTGGCCGTTGATGGGTCTTCCTGTCTGGGGGTTTGAACCGATCCTTAGGATTCTGTCAAGTGAACTGTCTGAGCCCGGGAGGGGAAGGAGGGTGAGAGAGCATACACTCTGTGCGGCTGCCCTTGCTGGGCAGACATCAGCCCTAGGGGGGAATAGGAACTTGTCAGGGGCAGGTACTAGGGGCTGCCGGGGAATTTGACAGAAGCAGAAGTGGTCTGCAAAGGTGTGACTGGGTGGGGAACTGGTGCTGCTGGCTTTCTTTGGGGCCAGACTTCGGGGTCTCCCTCTGAGGATGAGTCTGTATGTTCTTACAGAATTTGCTAGTTAAAGAATTGGACTTGAGCCCAATTATTGCCCCAGTAAGAGTAGGGTAAAACACCCTCTTCTATGCTAATTAGTTAGAAAGCCACTCACCTCCACTGGCTTTTTGGTATTTTAATGAGCGCACAGCATTTCTGGGGAGAGTGGCAGCAGGGTTTGCTTCCATTCCAGGCCTAAACGAATTCGAATCCGAGAGCTATTTCTTTAACCCTTTGCTCTGCTTCTCAGCGGAAGCTGCACCAGAAGTGGTTGGTCACCAAGCAGTTGCTCAAAGTGCCCCGTGGGTGTCCACATTCCTCTCAGTGGTTGCCTAACATTTTGGGGTAAACAATGAAGGTAGAATTTTAGCGCTGTCTTTACATCTGAATAGACCCTTCTAATTCACAGGAAAAGGGACAGGCCTAGATATGTTAGCTGACATGTTCAAAGGCCCAAAGGCTGTCAGCTCCAGAACCCAGGGTCTCCTGATTCCGTCCTGTGCCCACCCCCCAGGGACGCCGTTGCCCCTCATTTCTCCGGCTGGTGTTTGGAGGAATTCTCCCGGCCTGCTGGTTTGGAGGAGGAGCGCCCTCCTGCTCCTCTCCGCATTCCTTCTGCCCTGGAGGGGGTGGCTCCCGAGGAGCTGTCTGCTTTCCAGGGTCTCTGAGGAGAGGCTGGGAAATGCTTCGAAGGCACAGGAAAGCATGACTTTGAATAGACTCACCAGGCCAGTCGGCTGAGGAAGCCACAGATGTGATGACTCCACTTAAGCAGGAATGTGCCAGCCAGGTGGCTCGGCCCTGCCAGCCAGCGGCACACAGAGGCCCGCTGTCTGCAGGGAGGTCTGGGCCACATGTGCAGCATTGGTTCACCCTGAGGGTGTGCTCTGTGCCTGCACATGGTTCCTCGTGTTATCAGAGCACCTACTGTGTGCTAGTCATGGCCCTGCCTGAAGGAGACCAAGGCCCAGTCCAGAGAGGCAGGTAAATAAACTACAGGAGGAGAGTGAGAGTCTAGCACAGAGGGGGCGCCCCACTTAGCCTTGAGGGTGCTGGGGTAGCAAGGGGCTTTGATAATGACATAACCTCCTGTGGTAGGTCACCAAAAGGGATCTGCTGGGCCCTAGGGTTAGGGAGCAGCTTGCCTGTGAACAGGAAGTATGGCGTGGAGAAGAGAGTGTGGGGTTGGGCTGGATTTGGGTCACTTCCCGATTGTGTCACTCACTCGGACTGGGCCTTGTTTTCTCGTCTACCTCTTGGGTTAATAAAATGGCACAGTTAGTGCAAGAATTAAGGAAGGCTTCTGGCCTGCGGTAAGTGCCCCTTAGAAGGTAGCAAGAGGAGTCTGGCAATGCAGTTTCTGGACTGAACTGTCCCTGCCTGCAAGTCATGTGTCCCTTCAGTCCACACTCCTCTGCTTAATGAAGGTGACAGCCAGATGCTTCCTCCAGGCGGTGGCTTACTCTCCTCAAAGAGTTCAGGCCCTGGGTACCAGCACGCACAGGAAGTGGCTTGTCAAAGCTGCCTTCCCTGCAGTGAATGATAACACCACTTGTCTGATCTAGTCCACGGACCCAGAGCTTGCCTTTGTGTGGCTAAGGCCTCCGTGGGGCTTCAGGAGAGCGTGGTGGGCTTTTGGAGAATGTCATGTGTGCTCTAGGCCGGTTCTTCAGCATCAGTGAAGTGATGTGCTGGTGGGGACCCAGACGTCTGACACGCAGCCCTGGGCCCACTCCCACGCACCGAGCCTGCATCAGGAGGCACTTTTAGGGCCGACCTGGGAGGCTGCTTGTCATGCCCCCTGAAGGGAAAGCCCAGCCCCTGGAATGAGGCTGCTGAATTATAATGTGGTCATGCCTGTCAGTCTTATTTCTGTAAAATGTTCTTTCTAGAAGGATCTGTGGTTAATGGATCCTTTTCAGGGCTTCAGTTTTGGGTTTGTGTTTTTGTTTTGTTTTTAATCCAACCCAACAGGTCCACTGTGCTTTGCTCTGGGCGACTGAAGTGGGAGAGAAGAAAGAAGGGCCCTCTTGGAACCTGAAACTTTGGGGGTGGTTGAAAACTTGGCCTAATGCCTCTGTTACTGCTCCCCCAAAACAAACAACAAAAGCTCACCTGCGGAGTCTCTAATGGCTAAGCCCCCTTAGGCTTTCAGCCTCCTGGGCGCTGCATGGTGAATGCTGCTCACCAGCCCGTTTTTCCTGTTCTCTCAATTGCTGGCTCCTAGACTGCAGTAGGGCCGTGTTGCACAATGTCAGGGCTGAAAGTGATGCGTTCGGAGAAAAGGGTTGCTTTCCTTCCCCTGCCTGATTTCTGGAATTAAGCTATCAGATGAGAAAAAGAATTCCCTAAAACTACAGAGAGAAAAGAGCTGAAAGTTGCAGGGATAAGAGTAAGGATTCCGGAAGTAGCTTCTGTAAAGTTCCTGTAGTCTTGACCACGGTGTTGGCCCAGTGTCCACTTTTGTCATAAACTCTGGGACCCGAGGTGTTCTTTGGCAAACAAACAGTATTGATTGGGGCTCAGGATGCCATTCCAACTGGGCTTGGTGACTCTTGATGGAGATAATGTTTCTCCCACACGAACTGGTCCACAAGAACAATGGGGCAGAGGTCTAAGCTGAAAGCCAAGGAAGAAAGCCATGCTCTGGGAGCAAATTCTGGCCTTTCATTTCACTTGATTGCCCTTCTCCAGGGCAGCCAGAGCCCCTGATTTCTCCAGGAAGCATCTTCATGTTCCTGATTTTCTCCAGCAAGTTTGACACAACTCATCAACAGGGTGTTTCGCAAAGCCCATTGTTCTCTTTGCAGGGCTGTTTCTGCTCCAATGTTGAGCCAAGTTTGTCCTGAGCCTTGCCTGGCAGTGTTTTAAGTTCCCTGTTCATGGCCTTTTGTCCTTCTCCCCTGTCCTCCTCTTTCTCCCCCACTTCGAGCCGAGCCCTCTGCAGACCTGTGGTCGGTGGCTTAGTCCTCTCTGCACAGGACTCAGCCACGGCCCCTCCTGCCTGTGTTTCTTTTTCCCGAGGGCAGTGTTGTTAAAGAGCAGAACTGACCTCAGGTGTCATTGTCTTCCCAGTGTCCTGGCGGCTTTTGCTGTGGCCCGTCAGCACTCACATGTGGCTTTTGAATTTCCCTCCACCCTGACAAACCTATCAGCTGCCTCAGCAGTAACCCACAGAGCATTCTCGCTCTTGGCCCCGCCCATGGGAAAGGTGGATAAGCAACCAGCAGTGGTTTCTGGCAGGTTTGCCTGTGTACTGGGAGCTCACCTGTATGAGTTGCTGGTTGCCTTTTGGCTGACAGAAGGCTTGCTTGGGGCCTTGCTCGCCCTAGGACATAATGAAAGCTAAGGGCAGTCTCTTGAGCTGCTTTCTAATTATCAAGGGTGCCTGGTTTCTCTGCCTCTTGTAAATGGGGACTAGGGCCTCCTCAGCAGGGTTCACACCACAGCCCCACCTTGGGGGAGCGTGTAGGCAGAGGCACTGGGCTAACTTCAGCTGGCTTCCGGCTTGGGTTGCTGCTGACCGAGCACCTGTCTGGTCGTGGCCTACCTTTGTGCCTTGGAGAGAACATAAGCGGTGACCATGTTGTGTGCTTGGGAGCCACCGACGGCGGCTGCCTTCTCGCTGGCTGACTGCGAGGCCGGCGGGCTGCCAGAGGCTCCATGACACAGGCCTCCGGGCCCGGCGTCCACCTGCAGCCTCGGCTAATGTGCATTATTTTGCACCTGCTTTTTCACACTTCTCTGCTTCCCAAGTGCTTGTAACCCAAGCTCATGAATTAGGGCTGGCTTCGGAGACGGTAGCAGACAGCTTGCAAGGCCCCATGTGACACTCTGCGAGTGGGCAGCACGGAGGCAGGCTGCTGGCGGCGCAGTGCCGCCCTGTAGGAGCGCTCTGGGGAAGCACTGGGCATCCAGAGGCTTGGGTCCTTGGCCCAGCCTGCGTGACTTTGATTAAGTCATTGGGTTTCTCGGGACACGGTGTCCTGACCTCTAGATGCAGATGGTGGAACCAGATGTCCTCTAGGCCTTTCCCAGCCCCTAGGTTCTGAGCTCGAACCCACAGTTCTCTTCATGCTTTAAATGCACTTTGGCCCATTAAGACCCTGATGGGTTCACCAGAGGCTCTCTGGGGAAGGGACTCTAGAGTCCAGGAGTTTGTGTGGGGCAGCCTGACACTTCCTGTCCCAGGTGACTTGGAGTAGGGGTTCCCTCAGTGAGTGACCCAGGGGTCTGCTCTCAGTTTTCATGAAAGACAGACCCCTTGGTGGTGGAAAGTTTCAGGTCCGTTTTTCATGAGTCATCCCATCAGACTCACCCCAGGCAGCACATCACCCAACCCGAAACTGCCCTTTGTGCCATTTTTTCTTGTTCTCAAGAAACCTGGTTGACTTGAAGATGGGTCTTGCGGGCAGGATGCTCTTCCAAGTGTAGCCCTGAGAGCAGCTCTGGCCGAACCTCAGGAGGCATTATCTTTGTGAGCCTCCAATGAGTCAGCCCCGGGCCCCTGTTGGTGAACTAGGCCTGTTGGTGAACCAGACCCATTCTCTTCCTTCTGTACTTCCTGTCGGGGCTGATGTCACCGCTGTGTGAGCCTCATGGCCTTTTATGGACAAGAATCGCAGCTCCTCTCACAGAGGAAGTGAGCGATAGGCCCCGAGCATAAGTCTGGTCCTGGGGTGAAATACCTGTGGTCACCTCTGCCCACCTTCTCAGCTGCCTGGAAACACTTGTCCATTTGGAGATGTGCTTCAGCTCCAGAGGGCCTTGAGGCACTGGGGGTTTAAAATAAAATCAGGAGAGGAAATGGCCTCACCACAAATGTGTAACTTAAAACCTTTCTTGCTCCAAGGACAGTGCCCCGTGGACCTGGGCAGCAGAGGGCTTGGCTGTTAAGGACAGTTTCTGAGCACCTGTGCTGTGCTGCCCCAGGGGCCGGGCATCACGACGGGGAGTGCAGAGCGAGGGTTGGAACCAGGGCTCTGGAGCACGTGGCCAGTGGCTTTCTCCTTGATGTCACTACTCCAGACATCAGGGCCAGTGGTTGTCAAAGTGTGCTCCAAGGAACCCTGTTTCCACCTTGCAGGCAGCTCTGGGTTTTATCCCCCATTCTTCATATTGGGAATTCAGGAAGATGTTATCTGAGGAAAGGCTGCTCTTTCTTTTAAAAGCATGGAAAACCACTGCCGAGTCATAGTTCTGTCTCTACCCCACCCCCACCAAGTTGGGGCCGGGCAGGAGCCATCAGGCTCTGAAGTCAGGCTCTGAAGTCAGGTGGAGGGCCTTATCCCGGCAGGGAGCCTGTTTCCCAGAACAGGGTTATCTCTGGGGGGGGGTGTTCCCCTGGTCTGGGCCATAGGGTTTCTGTCTGTTTGTCTGTCTCCTCTGGTGTGGAGGAAGGAAGGGCGTTTTCAAATTAGCCGTTAGTTCATATGGGCCCAAATAAAGACTTGAGCCAAAACAACTGAGTGGGCTGGACTCTCAGGTGTCCCCATCCCATGAGATGACCCCGTGTGGGAAGGAAGGGATTATAGAGTGAGTACTAAGGAGGGGCCTCCTTGGAATGCACCAGGGGTCTGGCAGAGTAAACTGAGTCAGGTGGAGAGCCGACTAGCTGCTGAGAATTCTAACCATTGCACTGCCCAGAAGAGGAGGCTGACAGCAGGGACAATGCAGCCTTATCTACCTCCCAGGGTTATTGTAAGGCCACGCGATAGCAGAGCCAAAACTACTGTAAGACTTGGAAAGACCTTTCGGATGTAAGGGCCAGGATGTCATTCATTGAAGGCAGGTGGACTTGGGGACCAGAGTTGAGGAAATAAGATAGGCCTCCCATCAGTTTTCCTCTGCACAAGCGTTTGCCCAAATGCATGTCCTGACAAGGCGAATTGAGGCTTCTTTAAAGTGAAAAGTGAAAGTTTTGGAGTTTTCCCTTTTAGGCTGTGTTGACAGTGCTAACTTGGCTTCAGGGATTGGAGGTGAAAGGTCAGAGGAGAGGAAGAGCTGGGGTGGGGTGTGCATGGTCTGGAATTGGAATTTGAGTGTGTGCAGGAATCTGTGTGCATGTGGCCCTGTGTGTGCATCTCTTATACATGTACTTGTGGTGCACACGTGTCCATGTGCAGCTTGTCCATGTCCCTGTGTGTACATGTGCACCTATGTGTGTGTACCCACATGTGGGCGGATGGGGAGCGGGCTGCTCTGCTTCCTGTTGTTCAGCATCTGACTCCTCACACAATTAGAGGAATTCCAGCCATCCCAGGGACCTGGCCTAGGCAGTTCTGGGAAAACGGTTCCTTCTGGGAGGGATGGGAATGTTTCCTTTTATGGTAGTGTCGGCCGCTGCTTGTCTCAGGCCGCTGCTTGTCTCACGACTTGCCAGCACGTGCAGGTACGGTCTTGCCCGCTTGTGAGCGCTGACTAAACATGCCTGCAGCTGGGGCCGGCCCAGGAAGATGTGGTGGGGGAGCTGGGGCCCCAGGTCACAACCGTGTTTGTCCCAGATTCTTCTCAGTCGCTACTCTGTGCTTAGGGGGCAGGTGATGGAAACTGTGTGTCTCCCCCAACCCTTAACCCCCAGCCTCCTTCCCTCTGCCTTTCCCCCTGTCTTACGGAGACTGCCCCAGCCCCAGCCGCAGCCTTGAAGGACTCTGTTTTGTGGGAAAGTTGAGATGGAGGCAGCAAGGTTGCCCCTGTGGGGCCTGCTCTGAGCGTTCCACAGTGGAGAGCAGGATGGGTGGTGGGGGGTTGTGTGAAGGCAAAAGGCTGAGTTCCCTCCGTACCCCCACCCTGTTATTTCTTGATGGGGATGGGGGAGGCTGAAGAGGAGCTGGGTGGGCAGCTGCTGTTTGTATCAGGTTTGAGGTTTAGGTTTTTTCCTCTGTCCCGACTCCCTTTTTTCTCCCGAGTGACAGCAGACAGAGAAGTGAGGGTAGTAAGAGTCCAGGCCTGTGTGCTGTGAGATCAGGCATGCTGGAGGCTCACTTGCCAAGAAGTAGACCTCGCTGTGCGTCTGCAAATCCGTCTCCTGAGGCCATGCACACAGGAAGCTATGAGTCACCTTCCCTCGGCCGCCTTGCAGGGCCCTGGCTGGCCAGGTGGGGGCCAGTGAGAGTCCTTCCGGATGGCCATCAGTTTCTTTGCAGCACCTGTGCTAACAGCTATAAGTGCTAACAACTCGAAGTGCTCCCGGACCTGACCAGGGCGGCTTCCTGAACAGGCAGCAGCCCCTTGTGGAGTACATTCTATTTGCAGGGTACCATGCAGGCCGTTTCATATGTCATTTCTGTTCTTCAAACTAATTCTCCCAGGGAGTTGGGAGTTGGGAGCATATTTACTTTATGGATAAGGAAACTGAGACTGGAGAATGAAATACCTCTCCACAGCTCAAATATCAATAAGTAGCCTAGTCCTGGATTCAGGCAGACTTGACTTCAAGCGTGTTGGGGTGTTACATGGGGTGGGATGAAAAGAGGAAAAAATGAGTTTGTATTTTCAGCCATTGCTTAAAACTGCACACTCAGCACTGACATAGGTTGGGCCGAAGATCTTAAAGCATTTCTGTCAAACTTAGCTTCAAAGTGTGGGTATTACTGTTCCCCCTGCGCCCAAGGGGAGCATTGAGTGGCTTATATCCTTACTCGCTGAGGGTCACAGAGCTGGGGGTAGGTGCAGAAAGTTCCTGACAGCCAGGCCCGGAGACCCACTTGTTACAAATCTGCTAACATCATTGAGCATCTTCCACGTGTCAGACACCACACTGATGCTTTCGTGCATGTTATTTACATGTATACCATTGTCCCTATCCCAGGAGGAGGCTGGGGCTCTGAGAGGCTCTGCATGTGACCAAGGCGGCATCTTGCCCCAGGGCTGTGCCACTGCAAACCAGCCTTACCCACCACACCCCTCACCCAGCCTCCGAACCGATGCTCCTTACTCAGATGGGGACAATATTGAAAACGCCTGCCATAGGCCTGATTTCTAACAGCCTGAACCCCCAGTTATAAACACACAGGGGATGCCCCACGTGAGTGCTCAGAAAAGTAGGCTCCTGGGAGCTTTCCATAGATTGACTTTCTCCGAAGTGAGAGAGACGGACTATTTCTGGTGTCACAGGGGCAGGGAGGGCAGTGAGCGTGGGCAGTCGGAGCTCCTGGAGGATGAGTGGCTGCCACCAGGAATGTCCCTCCTCTGAGTGAGGCATAGGGTCAGCACATATCAGCGCCGTGGAGGGCCCCCTGCAGAGGCAGCATTCGGGGCTGCCTCTCCTGGGAATGGGCAGCTCTTCAGAAGCCCAAGGGGACCAGAAGTTAACCCGATGTCTTCTTTGTTTCAGACCGGGAGGACCAGTCCATTCTGTGCACGTAAGTGTTTCTGTTGGGGTGGCGGGGCCATGTGTCACTGGATCTGCTCTTACCCCTGAGACTCCTACCAAAGCCTAGGCTGATGGGTAATCTATTCCCAGCTCAAGCCCTGCCTCTCCCCCAGGGGACGGGCTGCTCAGTGTTCCCACAACACGGATGAGCATTATCTCATGGGCAAAGATCTAGCTGTGCCGCCTTCCTCAGGACCTGACGAGCAGGCTGGCATCTGCTGGCCCCTCTGGCACGCATTCCTCTGGCTCTGAGTACTGGCTTTCTTTACCTGGTTGAAGTGGACACTGGATGTCTCATCCTCATCCTTTGAACTTGACAAGGAGATAAATAAACCCCACTGCGGCGGGAGTTAGTGGTACAGAACATTCCTTCAAGTGCAGCTTCGAAGGAACATGTATGAGTGCCTTTGACCCCTGAGTCAACAGCTGCCTCAGACTTTTCTGAAGACATTTGGATGCAAAGGCTGCCAAGTGACCAGGGCAGGCAGTGGGCCATGGGAAATGGCCTGAGTGAGGATCCCAGAACCAGCATGATTTTGCCTGTCCCCTCTTCTGCCACTAGGTGTTGGGCCCCTCACTGGCACCCAACAGAATGGTGGGCAGTAGAGCATGCAGTGGGGAAGGGACAGACTTCAAGGATTTGCCGCCTCTCCTAATTCCCTTGGTTCTCTTGGCAGGGGTGAGTCTGGAGCTGGCAAGACGGAGAACACCAAGAAAGTCATTCAGTATCTGGCTCACGTGGCCTCCTCACACAAGAGCAAGAAGGACCAGGTGAGAGCATTGAATGCTTCATGGCTCGGCTTAGGTGAGAGCGTGTGGGGAAGGAAGCAGAGGCTGCGCCTGCTTCATCGACGCTGCAGGAGGCTGTCCATTGGTAGCCAGCCTACTTCTCCCTTGGCCTCCCAACTTTTGGAGTTGCTATGGAAACTGGAACCCCCCGGGGTTTGGCAGCTAATTGCTGTGTGGCCTTCACCTCTGAGGTTGGAAGAGAGATTCTAAACCTTGGTTCTCAAGCTGATGGAGACTTGCAGGATCAAGGGCAGGCCTGCATTTGACTCCCTGCTGTTTCCCTGCTGTTGAAATGCCTCTGGGTGGACAGCCCCCAGCGAAGAGAGAAGGGGCAATCGGAAAGTCTTCTCACCTCCCTTTTTTTCCCCTCTCCCTTTTGGTGGATTATGGTCGAACTCAGCAGTGTCCTCGCTAGGTGAGATGCACGTTTACTGCACGTTCTGCACCAGGAATGCGTGTTCTCATCATCGTGTGCCCTTGAATTATGTATTTTTTCCTAAGCAGCTTTTCACTCCACACATTGTCACTTTCTTCGGCTAGAATTATTCTCATAGGCTCGGCTCACTGTCTGGGGAGGAGGGGCTGGTTGTGACACACAGTGACCTCTCGTGCACTCTGAAATGACAGCTCCACCAGAATGGTTATGGGCCTCATCACCTAGCTGTTCTCAGCAATTCCAGTCCTGCCCCGGACTCCCCACGTGCCCCGTAGCGTAACGCCCCGTGCAGAACCCTGACCGAGGCACAGTGGGGCGGGAATCTGCTGTCCAGGAGTCCCACACGTGCAGTGTTCAGACCAGATGGAGATGGTGGGCCCCTTCACCTGCCGCCTCTGTGTGGTCAGAAGCAGTGCCTCGAAGGCCCACATTGGACTTGCCCAGAGCTGGGGGATCGGTCTCAGCATGCCTGTGTGGTGCTCTCTCTCTTCCTCGCAAGCACACACTTTTCCCTGTCAAATCTGAGTGTCTGTGGTATCCCCTCAGGCTGCGGGGGAACTGCGCCGTCTGGGTGGCTCCCCCTTACAGGGGTGCTGTGTGCCGCGCATATAAGTAAGTAGGGGTGTGTGTCCCTTTGCATGCAGACCTGGGTGTGTCCTGCATAATGTCCTAATGAGTACAGTTTTCTGGAATGGAACCAAAAGTAACTTTTCATGTGCCAAACTTCTCAAGACATTCTGAATCTTTTTCCATGGGGCGTCAGGAGTTATATTTAGAAACTAATAAAGTTTCTTTTGCTCCCTCTCTCCACCCCCCATTTTCCATTCTTTATAGGAGGCCTATTTTTAAAACAGGGCTGTGAGGTTAGGAGTTCTCTAGCTGTGGTTTTCCATCTCTGACTTTGCTGTAAAATCCATTTCCCAACTATGTATTGAATGCCTAGTATGCGCCTGGCTCTGTAGAGGGTGACCTTCGAGTCCCTGGTAGAGAGCAGGAATGTAGACCCATCTGCATGGCTTCCGAGACTCCAGCTGCGGAGGGGAAGGCAGCCCCCAGCACCGAGGTAACATGGCCTGTGGAGGAGGGTGTGATAAGTGGGAGCCAACTTGTCCCATCCTCTTCCCCAGGCTTCGGTGTGTAATGGGCACTGTGTTCCTGACTCCAAGTCCAACCACAGTGAGTGAATAGGTTGCCTCTGGTTTCTGACTGTTGCTCAGGCCCTGGATTGTAAAGGCCACTGACCAGTTGAGTTGATTTCCCTGCCTGAAGCTGTGTGGCGGTTTTCCACACAGCTGGGTCCCGAGTCACTCTTGAACTTACCACCCGAGGCCTGTGGTGGCATGCTCTGGCTGAGCTCTCTCCCCCTTGCAGTGAGGGACTCAGTTGCTCATCCCAAGACCACCCACCGGACGTCCCAGGCCTCACCTTGCTGTGGGAAGGCTGGGCTTTGGCTGGGCGCAGGTTGGCAAGGTCGAGCTTGAGAAAAAGACTTCCAAGGTGGACTTCCATAGTCTGACCTTTGCCCACCTCCCCCCGCCCCCCTGTATTTTATGTACTTGTAGCCCACTGCTAGAACCCCCAGCCAGTGAAGCCCTTCAGAAGCCAGATGGGTAATCCCAAACTATGAGCATACACGGCCTCCGGTAACTCCTAACTTCATATCCCACAAATTTCATTGAAAAAATAAGTCTCCTCTGTGCCCAATTAGGTATCAACGGGGAAAGACCCCTAGGTTAGTCATCCCATTGTCAGCAGAGAACTGGCCTCTGGAATCCCTAATGGTTGCTCCTGAGTTTGGTCTGGCCGTCTGTGTTCCGTGGCAACAGCCTACAGGCCTGAGACAGAGGCCTTCGGTTTACCTCCAAGCTGAGGCAGCGGCAGGCTCCCGTCGGGGCCCCACTCCCATCTGTCTGAGGGAATGGGAGTGGCTCGGCCAGCCTGGCCGCCTGGCCTGTGTTTTGAGAGGAGTGTTTTAGTGGGTGGGGGAGTAGCACTCACCCAGTTCCTGCCTGTGGGCTGCCTTGCAGACTTTCCAGGCCTTCCCAAGCCTGCACTCCAGTGTGCTGTGACCATTGGCGCCAGGCACACATGGAGAGCCGGCTATGGGTGTTTGACCCCTGCCCTTTGATCTGGCTGCCTGACCCTCCTTCACTTAGCTGTGTGGTGTGAGAATAGAAGACGCCCCCAGGCCTGGGAAGAGGTGGGTCTGCTGGGCTCCTTCCAATCTCTGGTGGGCTTCCTGCATCCTCAGCGCTCCGGCTGCGGCAGGTGTTCCTGGAACACTGTAGTTCACGACTCTCCGGGGAGCTGCTGCTCCTACCAGTCTTCCTTCTCATCACTCACCGGCGGCCTTTATTCCCGTAAAATCCTGGCTTGGCTCCAGCCTTGCTAATAAATCCAGAACCCCGCCCGGCCCTTGCACGATCTTCTTTCCCCCAGAGGGTACCCAGGTATTAAGGTGAACGAGATCCGTATTTTCCCCAGCCAGTGTCAGTTATTATCTGGTCTGCTGGGAGGACAATGGCTGCTTCCAAAGTTGATCTGACTTGACAGGCAGAGCCCCGAAGGGCGGGGGAATGGCAGTGACTGACAGCTGTTGGTGGTAGACTCGGATTCCAATACCTGCTTTGCTAGGTGATAGCTGCATAACCTCACCCAGACCATTCTTCTTTCCTCAACCTCAGTTTTCTCTTCGGTGAAATGGGGCTACTCTGTTTTGCCCCATTGTATCATGGGAATCCAGGGACAAGAAGGCACAAGGGCACTTTTTGTCAACCACAAAGCATCATGTGACCACAAGTAGAGTTTATTAACACAAGTAGGTGTTAATAAACAGTTCAGAACCCTTGTCAATCCCACACTCAGACACCCACATGGTGTGCTAGGAGTGGGTTTGGGGGGTGGTAGGGCAGGGACCAGCAAGGAAATGCAGTGTATATTAGGACATGGATGAGATGAATTGTATCTGGCCTATGAAATAGGAAAAATGTGGCCTGTTGGGTGGGGATTGAGGTAAGGAGGGCAGAGGGAAGCCAGGTACCTGGGATGGAGACTGTCCCAGAGAAGGAATGGTGCCTTGTATCTTTTTGGTTCATGGGCTGCCCTCCCACGCATCCTCCGGGGTTGATCTGGGTCCTTGTACCGGGTTCCTGGAGCTGGGGGAGCTGCCACTTCCCCTTTCTAGGCCCGCTGATCGGTCAGTTCAGGGAACTAAGTTCAAACCATCAAGGTATCTGGGGTTCTGGTGGGAAGGTTGCTCTTGAGTGATGTGGAGACCAGACCGAGGCTGGCATGGAGGGCCACCTCCCTTCCAAGCCTGCGCTCTGCCCCCGTCCCCTCTGCCTGGCCTTCACCGCACCTCTGGGTCCTTTCCAGGGCGAGCTGGAGCGGCAGCTGCTGCAGGCCAACCCCATCCTGGAGGCCTTCGGGAACGCCAAGACCGTGAAGAACGACAACTCCTCGCGATTTGTGAGTGGCGGCCAGCTGTGTCCTGGCTCGTGGGGTGGGGGGTACTACACAGAGCTTTGGCACATGTCACCTTCCAACTGGGTGCCCTCGCTTTAGGAGTGAGGAAGATTCCAGTTTGGTGCTTTTTGGGCAGCTGCATGGAGCAGGCCAGGCCGTACTCCAGTCGGTGTGCACCTCCATATGCAACTTCTTCAGCCTAGGGAGTGAGGAGTCACTGCTGCTCCCCGATTGTCCCACTGTAGCCCGTTAGAGCCTGGGTCAGCCACGCAGTGGGGAACACTTCCCTGCGCGGAGGAACGGGCACCACTGCACCTCATCCTGGCTCCATGCTTGAAGCAGGGGGCACTTGAGTCCTGAGCGCCCATGCGGTATATGGTGCGGGGCCCTGGCTGCCAGGCACCTTGGTTTTCTCCCTCCAGGCTCTCCATCTGGAGGATGGGGCCTCTGACCTCTTCATTGTCTTTTCTTAGGGCAAATTCATTCGCATCAACTTTGATGTCAATGGCTACATCGTGGGAGCCAACATTGAGACTTGTATCCTTATGGTTACTGTAATAAGAGTGCTGGGTCTAGCGGGGAGGGAAGTGACCTTGATGGAGAGGAAGCTGCTCCCTGGGCCTGTTAGGACACCTCCTCTGTGGCATCAGGAAGAGAACCAGGAGCAGCTCATTGAAAGCCCAACTCTGAGCCGGGTTTTTCTTCACGGGCAGGATGCAGTTCAGCCTCGCCTGGGACGGGCCTATTGAAGATCATCCAGTGTGGTGCCTGGGGGTGGAGTCGGGGTGAAGGCTGATTTATTTCTCCCTACACCAGCACGACAGCCTTCTCTGGGGGAGCCTTCTGATCTCCACGGGCTCGTGGGAAGGGGGCTCTTGAAATAGAAAAGGTCCCAATGAGTACACCCCTCTTTGGACAAGCTACACCCCTTGAAGGGCAGAGCCAAGAGAGTTTGCTTGCATTTTATTTGGCTTCTTTGTGCCGTTCTTTGCACCTGGTGAAGTGCACTGGCCTGTGGTGGGGATAGAGGGAAGTGGAGGGGTTGCCTTCCTTCCAGCTTGCACAGCTCCTCAACGTTTGCAAAGATCTTTTGGAGAAATCTCGTGCTATCCGCCAAGCCAAGGATGAGCGGACCTTCCACATCTTCTACTATCTCCTGTCCGGGGCTGGAGAGCACCTGAAGAGTGAGTCATGGCCTCTGCCGACATGGGGGCTGCTGGGCACTGGGGCTCCTGCGCATCGGGCCAGCACGCCAGTTGGGAAATAAAACTCCGGCTGAGGTTTGAGGAGGAGAAGCCAGATGTTTTCCAGGCCATTCTGACATGGCCTCCGTTTCTAACCATGCAGAGAAAAGCCAGGGTGGATTGTGGGTGCAGCACGTGAATCACGGGCCTTGTGGGCTCCACGCGTGTCAGTCTCCCACGCTGAGGAAAGTCAGCATCCTGGCTACTCCACAGCTCCTGGGGGCTCTCGGGGCTTAGGGGCACTACCCAGTCTCCCAGACCCCTGATGTTGCAGCGCTGACTAGAGCCCTGGTTTCAGCACGTCACTGACCGCCCTTGCCTCCACCCCTCACAGCTGACCTCCTGTTGGAGCCATACAACAAGTACCGCTTCCTGTCCAATGGGCACGTCACCATCCCCGGTCAGCAGGACAAGGACTTGTTCCAGGAGACCATGGAGGCCATGAGGATTATGAGCATCCCAGAAGACGAGCAAATTGGTACAGGCTGGCCCTCCTGGGGGTGAGGGAGGGAAGGCCCAGGCTGGTCATCATTCTTTTGTGGCATCAGAGCAGCTGATGAGCCTGGGGAGAGCTTCCTGTTGGCTCTGGCTCTTGGGGAGCCCTGGAGAAGCCGGAGGAAGCCTTGAGTGTGTGGGAGATGGTACCTCAGGGTTGAGTTTCAGGGTTATTTGTTCCCCATAGAACCACAGGCATTTACACAGAGGGGAACACAGTACAGGTGCTTACCTGCCCAGGGACTACGTCTGCCCTTACATTCCGTGTCATTCGCTGAAAGTGGAATATTTCTGCCTTGTCTCAGGGAGTGTGGGAGGGGTGGGGGCCGGGGGCCAGGATCTTTGCGTTGGTGAGGCCTAGAATGAATACCGGTGTAGAACCTGCCTGTGTCTTCTCATTTCTCTGGGTGGCGAGAGTGAAAAGGGCCTTGAGGCTTTATTAGAAAGTTGGGGAGAGTGCACCCATTCCCTAGCATTTAGGTTGGAGCCACCTTTAATTAGCCATAGATAATATGTAATTGGATGAGCCTGGCTGTGTTCCAATAAAACTTTATTTATTAAAACAGACAGTGGCATGGCCCTTGGGCTAGAGGCATATCCTTAGTTGGTCTGGATTTAGAGGTGTTGGGAAGTGTAACAGCTCGCATCTAAGTACAGGGTTGCTCAAGCTGAGGTCTTCCAGAGGCCCTGGAGACAGCTGCACTGGCGGGAGGCAGTGAGCCCTCCACGTGGACTAGGCCATGGCCCAGTCAGGGCTTATTCCACCCTCTGCTCGGTTCTGAGCTGCCTTTGCTTGCATCCCAGGTTTGCTGCGGGTCATCTCGGGAGTTCTTCAGCTCAGCAACATTGTCTTCAAGAAGGAGCGTAACACCGACCAGGCATCCATGCCCGACAACACAGGTAACCCCGCGGTCCTCCCACTGAAGTACGGGGCAGTGCCTGTGCTCGGGTCAGCTCAGAAGGGAGCCTTGTAGGAATTCTACACGCCACTCCTTTTAATTTCTGTGTGTTACTGGCTGGCTATCACTCGCACTTTTTGTGAAACACCTTAGCACGACCCTTCTGCACGAAGGCAGCATCAGAGTGAGGTAGAAAGCCACGATCGTGTGGACCAGGGTTTCCCTTGTTTGTCCCTGAGACCAAACCAGTTGTCTCAGTAAGACAGCGATTTCGGCTGCTGCTGCAGCTTAATGCACACTTCACCATGCACGCATCAGGGCCCCGAACACTGTTGTCACCGCATCTGCCTCGGCCACAGCTATTCCTGTGGGTCACTGCACATGACCCCATTTAAGTTATCAGCCTTAATGTGCCCTGCTTAGGGGCTTTAGAAAAACGTTTAACATGTGGGTGCAGGGATTGAAAGATATTTCTGTGGGCCAGTGCTGTTCAGTCCCCTCTCATCGGGGCCTGGTGGGCTGCCTCCTCTCGGTCCTGTTTGTGGGTAAGACCTACTTGCACACTTGGCAGATGAGGCTGAGTGTGTGCAGAGGGACCAATGCTGGGCCCAGGTTAGGACGCGTTCCTCCCTGCCGTGCCCACCGGGTTGAAGGGGAAGGCTCCCGAGGCAGCTGTCCTGGTGGTGCTGGCTCAGTTACCACCACAGCTTTCTTCTCACTAGAGGCTGGGCAGAGGGACTTGTTCTCGAGTTTAATTAAAACTTTTTTTTCTCCTCCCTTCCTTCTCTTTGAAAAATACTAGCTGCCCAAAAAGTGTCCCACCTCTTGGGTATCAACGTGACTGATTTCACCAGAGGAATCCTCACCCCTCGCATCAAGGTGGGACGGGATTACGTCCAGAAGGCGCAGACTAAGGAACAGGTATGCGTGCCTGCTGGCAGCGGGCTTGGGCCGCCGCCTCAGCGAGGGTCCTGGCAGGGACCAGTTTGAGGGCGGCTCTGGGCCATCCTTCAGTTAGGCACTGTCACATG
This sequence comes from Myotis lucifugus, assembly GCF_000147115.1. NCBI lineage: Eukaryota > Metazoa > Chordata > Mammalia > Chiroptera > Vespertilionidae > Myotis > Myotis lucifugus. Next base: position 74,671 of record NW_005871963.1, read on the forward strand.
GGTTCCCTCATTCAGTCCTCACATCAGCTCTGAGAACAAGGTCATGTTTACTCCATTAGGAACACAAGCCCTAGCCAGTTTGGCTCAGTGGATAGAGCACCGGCCTGCAGACTGAAAGGTCCCAGGTTCAGTTCCGGTCAAGGGCACATGTCCGGGTTGCAGGGGCTCGATCCCTAGTAGGGGGTGTGCAGGAGGCAGCCGATCAATGATTCTTATCACTGGTGTCTCTATCTCTCTCTCCCTCTCCCTTCCTCTCTGAAATCAATAAAAATATATATATTTTAAAAAAGAACACGGGAAAGCTAACCTGAGAAGTTCATAACATGCCCCAGGCCACTTGCCTAGAAGGGCCATCCTTAATCGAGTCTCAGGCTGCGATGTGCCTCTGCATCAAGCCAATGCTTAGACTGATTGGTCAGCGAGGACACAGGCCTGTCCGTTCTGGTCTAAAGCAAGAACTTGATGTTTCTGGTGCCAGGGTGGCGGCGGCCTCCACCATCCCTGAGGTCCGTGCCAAGCGGCTGTCTCTCCACCACCTGCTGTCTTGCTGCCTGTGGTGAGAGATGGGCAGGCCTTTCCTCTGCTGCGCCTCACGGCTGTGCCCGCCTCCCCGGGACCTGAGGTCCTTCCCAGCCAGGACCACTTCTCCCCTCTGTTGGCGGTTTCTAGTTTCTGTAGTGGCGATAGGCGTTTTTAAGGTGTTACTCTCATCTCCCAGAAATATTTTGAAGTTCAAGTTGATTTGTCCTTTTCCCAGAGTGCCGTGCTCCGGTCCTCACGCTGGTGGCCAACAGCCTGCGGGTGATTCTGTGCAGAGAGAGCCAAGGACATTGTTTTCGAAAGGCGGCCTGCATAATCATTACCAACTGTTCATTTCCCTAGCAGTTAGAACCTTTGTTTTTTCATTACGAAAATGCTATACAAACACTTAAGATTGGGGAATTACAGAAAAGTCTAGAGAAGGAAAAAAAATTGCCCTAGTTCCTCCCCAACGACAGTCATTGGGCAGCTTGTTATTTCCTGCAAGGCCTTTCCTTCTTTTTATTTCAAACTTAGTTGTCTCCCTGGCTTTTTATTATGGAACTTTTCGAACATTTGCAGGTAAAGTAGGAAGGACAGTGTAATGAGCCCCTGTGCCCATCACACAGGCAGCTTCAAGGGTGACTAACTCATGGCCAGTCTTGGCTCACGGTTACCCTTATCTGCGCCTCCACTCCCCACCCCCCACATTACTTGGAACAAATCTCAGACGGCTTGTCATTTCTTGTAGGTACTTCAGTACGTCCCCATTTATTTTAAAAAGGTCTTTGCAGATGTCTTTCTAAGTTACTGTGTCCGAATTGTTGGATAGTCAGGTTGTTTCAACTCTTCGTCGTTGTGAATAACGTTGTGGTGAACATGTTTGTGTGCACGAAGCTTTTCTCCCTTTTTAGGGCTGTTTCCCTGGGAGAGGGCCCTGCAGGTGAAATTACTGGGGCAAAGGGTTCAGGTTTAAAGGCTCCTGGTATCTGACGCGCTGTCCCCTGGTGTTCCCCCCCCCAGGCTGACTTTGCCATCGAGGCCTTGGCCAAGGCCTCCTACGAGCGCATGTTCCGCTGGCTGGTGCTGCGCATCAACAAGGCCCTGGACAAGACCAAGCGGCAGGGCGCCTCGTTCATCGGGATCCTGGACATCGCCGGCTTCGAGATCTTCGATGTGAGCTTCTTCCTGCTGCCCCCATGTCCTCCTTGCCGCCTCCTTGGCCTCTGGCTCCTTCTCCTTGTCTGAATCCTCTTCCCGCTAGTTCCACAGCAACCCAAATTGGCCATCTCCTTCCTAGCATTGGGCATATTGTAAGCTGAAACAGGCATGCCCTTTGCCAACCGGAAATGCTGGAGAGCCCTCACTGGCTCGATCTCTGGCCCTGGTCAGGGCCTGGGAGGGAGGCAACCAGGTTCGATTCTGGTCAAGGGCATGAATCTCGGTTGCAGGCTCGATCTCTGGCTCTGGTCAGTGCCTGGGCCATATCCTCGGGTGTAGATTAACAACAACAAAAGAAATGCTGGAGAGAATGGGACTTTTAGCTGGCGTCCTGGGGGCCTTCATGTGGTGTAGATTAACAACAACAAAAGAAATGCTGGAGAGAATGGGACTTTTAGCTGGCGTCCTGGGGGCCTTCATGGGCAGGTCTTCCTGTGAATTTATTCTTCTAGCAAATATTTATTGAACTTTGGGACAAGACATTGCCCCTGCCCACAAGGACTTTGAGACCCTGTAGGAAAAAGCTGATAGTTTTGGTAAATCAGAGGTTCTTAACCCGGGGGCCCATGGTAGATTCCAGAGGAACCAGGCCCTTGGGTGGGGTAAACATTACCTCTGTTTTTCACCAGCCTCTCATTGAAATGACACATTTTTTCCATTGTGAATTGAGCAAACTGCACCAACCACAGCTGCACTGGGAGTAGGTTTTCCTATGTTGCGGTTGTGACAGAGATGTTGTAATATTGTGTATGTTCATTTCTACTTCAAAACTTTAAGAGTTACCAAGCCCTTGTGCTTGTTGATAAAGAAGCATAATGTATTACTATGTCTCAGAATTTTGATAATTATACATAACTTCTTTCTTTCATAATTCATCTATTTTATGCGTTTTAAAATATTATTCTTAGAAGGGCTTGACTAGGCTGCTAGAGAGGTCCTCGGGCCTCAGGAAATGAAGAACCTCTGCTGCTGGTGGATAAGGGAAGGCCCCTAATCACTTACGCTCCACAGGGGCAGCATTGAGGTGTCCCAGCAGGTCCTTCCTGAATCCCTGTTCCACTCCTTCCCAAGGGGCGGTGGGCATGGCCCATGGTGGGTGTGGCCCCATGGTGGGCAGCCCCCTGACATTGCTCTCCCTCCTTGCAGCTGAACTCCTTCGAGCAGCTCTGCATCAACTACACCAACGAGAAGCTGCAGCAGCTGTTCAACCACACCATGTTCATCCTGGAGCAGGAGGAGTACCAGCGCGAGGGCATCGAGTGGAACTTCATCGACTTCGGGCTCGACCTGCAGCCCTGCATCGACCTCATCGAGAAGCCAGTAAGAGCCATCCCTGCTCAGATCTCAGACCCGGCCTGGCCTCGCTCGTTCCCTCTGGGGACCCTGTTCTTACCTCCCACCCATGCTGGTTGTGGGTGTCTAGTCCTACCGTCTGAGCAACCTGGAGGCATAAGCTCTGGGCTTAGATCTGGTGCCTGGCAGCCTGGGGCAGCTGCCGGCCAGGTGTGGATGGGGCTGGTGCCTGGGTTTCCTGTCTTCAGCCCCAGAAGACCACCCAGGATCTACTCGAGGGGTGAGCCCAACAAGCCTTTCTTTGTCCTGAAGAAACAGGCAGGCTTTTATGTGGCAGGATCCTAGCCCCAGATGCTTTCGCTGCGTGGGGTTGTGTGGACCCAGGTTGCCGAACGCTGCTTCTGGCACACGCGGAGGCTCGATCTGTCCTCTCAGGACTGACCCGGCACCGGACTCCTGTCCCGCAGCACTGACTGCCGGTGGATGCGGGAGCTAGAAAGCCCTTCCCCTTTGCCGTCGGTTTCCACGGAGAGCTCCACCCGGTGCGGTGTGGGTTAGGTCTCAGGGCTGTGCTCTTTTGGAGCCCGAGCCGTTTCTGTGTGCGGATTATGTCTTGATGAGGGTTCAATGCACTGAACTCACGTTCTCCCCGAATCCTGGGCTGCTCCAGAACGTGTGCACCAGACTGACACTGAAGTGTTAAGTGGTCCGAAGGCCTGGGAAGGAGTTTGTGCATTTTTAGAGTGTTACTCAAAGGTGGGGTTTGAATCTCTCCATAATCCTGGCATGGAACAGTTTACTTGTTTTGTGATGAGTTTGTGGTATTCAGTGGATTTTTCCAGTGAACAAGAACGCATCTGGCTTTGCGTCTTGTCAGCAGTCTCCACGGTGCACTCTGTACGGGCAGCTCAGGGGCTCTGCTGCACTTTCTCTTCCTAAAAGTCACGTCTCACCACGTGGTTGTGCAGACAGAGCGTGTGGGGTGATATCGCAGGGTGCCTCCAGGGGCTGGGGCGCCAGTTGAGGGCAGCCCCTGGGCACATGGATCGGGGTCTGCACAGTCCAGGAAGCCCACCAGGTGACTTCAGAGCACTGGCGTGGAGAATCCCTGTGATGGGTCATTGGATTGAGGTGTGTCGGCCACAGCCTAGACCTCAGAAGTTTCTCTTTAAATTAGAATCCCCACATGGAGTGCTTTCAGTAATGCTCCTTTTTTTTTTCCTATGGGGGAAGTGTGCCCACCTTCTGGTGAGATTCTGGGGTTCTGAAAACTCCCAGAAACCCAGGCTTTGGTCTCTTGTGAGGGCAGGGGTGGGGTGGGGCTCCCACGTCCCGCTTACCTGGGCGATGCTGTGCTTCCTCCAGGCAGGCCCCCCTGGCATCCTGGCCCTGCTGGATGAGGAGTGCTGGTTCCCCAAGGCCACCGACAAGAGCTTTGTGGAGAAGGTGGTGCAGGAGCAGGGCACTCACCCCAAGTTCCAGAAGCCCAAGCAGCTGAAGGACAAAGCTGATTTCTGCATCATCCACTATGCCGGCAAGGTGAGTGGGGCGTGCACAGGAAGTGCGGCTGGACCTTCTCAGGAGGATGGGAGGGACTCCAAGACCATGAGCCAGGCAGCCCCAGGGCCGGCACGGGGCATAGCATTCTCGTCCAGTGACGCGTCCGATAATGTGCTGGTGGCAGTAGTCAGCATTCACACAGCTGTCCCATCTTGCAAAGCCCCGTCACATGCTGCACTTCATCAGAAGCTCCCGCCATCCTGTAAGGCACTCAGGGATAATGCTGTGTGTGTTGTTCTTAGGCACATTTTCTAGTGCGGATATGGCACGGGCTAAAGGCACGGGCTCTGGAGTTTGAGTTAGAGCTCTGCTGCTGTGTGGCTTTTGGCTCCTCATCCTCTCTGAGCCTTGATTGTCTCATCTGGAAAATGGGGGCGACTCCCACCTTACAGGGTCACATTTGTGAGCCTGTGAAGCCCAGCACTGGGCACACGTCAGTGCTCTAGGCAGGGCCTCTCAGCGTCCGCACTGCCAGTAGTTATTGTCGGGGACTGTCTTGTGCCTTGTAGGATGTTTAGCAGCATCCCCGGCTTCTTCCCACTAGAGGTCAGTAGCACCCTCCCTACAGCAGAAATGTCTCCAGACCTTGCCAAACAGTCATTATGGGGAGGTGCGGGTGTGGTTGAGTGGTGAAAGCTTTGTTACTGCAGCGTGACCCGGTGAGGAGAGCCGGGGGCTTTCACAGCACTGCTCCTGAGCCACACGCGTCCACGCCCGCTGCTCCGGCACGTGGCCCCACTGCCCGGCCCTCTGACTTCGCTCCTCACGTTCCTAGGCTCCTGAAGCAACTCTTGACTAAAGTACCCATTAAAAAAAGACAAAAACACTGTTTCTGCAGTTACTAAGGTGATGCCCCGGAGCCTGCACCTCTACTTCTGCCTGTTAGAAATGCACGTGCAGTGACCACATGGGAGGCTTTTGTTGCAGCGTTGTTTATAATGCAAAAACCAGGGCACACCCGAACCCCATTGCGGGGGTCTGAACAATGATGAAACTGGCCGTGCGCATCCACCCCGGGCACCTGGGCTGTGCCGCAGCAGCTAAGAGGACCAGCAGGCTGGCTGTGCACAGGTGGCCAGGACACTGGCCTGGGGTTTGTCATCTCCCGGGACGTAACTCTGCTCCTAGAAAAAAAGGAGCCACGTCACCATGTCGTCGATAGTAGTGCACGTGGACCACCAGCCAGAGCACAGCAGTCAGCCCTGGGCTGTGGTGTGGGCTGGACAGAGGGGGCCAGGGCGGCCTGCTGCTCTGCTTTTACTGTTCTAGGGTCTTGCAATGAAGATACAACATGTTACTTGTATTTTTAAGAACATATTTCAGAAAAGATAAGAATACATGCTCATTAGAGAAAACTTGGACATCCTGAAAAGACAGAAAGCAAAAATGTCCTATTACTAAAAAGTAATATTAAACATTTTGGTATATGCTTTTCTAGGATATTTCTTTATTGTCATATTACCTAAAAATGAAATAATAAAACCCCCCCCAGAATATTCTATTGTGTACCTGCAGCATAGTGTTCTTAGTCTGGTTGGCTGGGTAGTTGCGTTTTAAATTGTTTGCTGTCTGTGTAACACCTCAGGAAACATCTTTCTTGCTGGTCCCTTGCCCTTGTCACTCATCATTTCCTTCTTAGGGATAGAAACACCGGGTCAAGGGGTGTTCATGTGTTTTAACTTTTCCACACATGCCCTCCGAGAGGCTGTGGTGTCACGTCCCCAGAGCAGCCTGTGACTCAAGACTCTGGCTCTTGCAGGTGGATTACAAAGCCGACGAGTGGCTGATGAAGAACATGGACCCCCTGAACGACAACATCGCCACGCTCCTGCACCAGTCCTCGGACAAGTTCGTCTCGGAGCTGTGGAAGGATGGTATGCCCTTTGCCCCCGCCCCGTCTCCCTGTGGCTGCAGCTGGGCTCTCCCCACCTTTGCAGTGGCTGAGCCACAAAACAAGGGGTGCGTCTCCACCTGACAGAGTCTGAGGGGGGGATTGTATCTCCCATGTCGGTGTCTCTTTGAGCCGAAGGGCTGAGGCTGCCCTTGAGCGCCCTTGAATGTGCTGCATAGCCACTTCCTCTCAGGGCTTTGCTGTCTGCAGGCAAGCCACAGTGCTTTCCACGTGTGGGAAGTCACAGGTGGCCCAAAGCCCGGCCACGCAGGTTCCTGTCCGCGCCTCCCTGCGCTGCCGCCTCTCCTGGGTAGGCTGGTGGCTTGGAGCTGTGCTTTCTCACGGTCCTGTCGGTCTCTCCTCCCTCTGCCTGGGTTTTGCTTTAACCTCTCCGTTGCAGAGATGCAGAACACTCAGAGAGCCTATTTCTATCAACGCTTTCCCATTCTCCACCTAGAACCAGGTGACTGGCCACCCGAGTGGCGGCCCTTGTGTGTGGTGCATCCAGGGCTGTGGCAAATGCTTCTGCTACGTCGTCCTGCCTGTTGGCTCTCCTGCCTGACTGTCCCGCCCTGGTCTGCCCGGCCTTGTGGGAAGGCTCCTCCCATCGCAGGCCCCTGGGAGAGAACCAGCCAAATCAGGAGACCTCACGTTACAGATCTTAAAGGACAAAACGTTGTTTAAAAACCCATATGCTCTTCAGAGCTCCACTTGGCTGGCGTTTGAAGGTGGTGTCTTACTGCTTGAACAGCTGCAGGGGTCTCAGCATGAGGTGTACGTGTGAAGCTGCCTGTGCATGTGCCTCTGAAATAAAATGGCATCTGTGTGTTCCTTCACCAAAAACTCCGCCTCCAGGGGGCAGCACAGGCCCACAGGAAGCCAGTTATTATGATGCATATTTGATCTTCCTCTGGGCAAGCTGAGTGGCCCTGGGTGTAGAAGGTCAAAAATGCCTCCCATTTTAATTGGTTCATCAGGTCCATCCTCACTCCTGGCTTCTGTCTTGAGTTTCTGTCCTCCTTGCTGTCTTCAAATAAATAATCGAGATCTGGCCATAAAGGAATAGGGAACAGACTGTCACAGAATTCTTAACCTTTGCATCTTATAGTGGAAGGCTTCCGGTTTAACATTGGCTCTTGCTTAAAACCTGACCTCAGGTCGCTGGCTGCTTTGGGTTCGTTTGCTGCTTTGTTTATGCCGTGGAGGAAGCAGTTCATTTCATCGCTTCTGTGCATGAGTCACGGTGGCAAGGGCAACTCCTCAGAGGGTTGGTGCAGATGATGAAGACCCTTGAGCTCGGAGACAGAGCAAGTCGCAGAGTGTGAGGAATCTTGAGTGGAACGGGCACAGTTGGCTGTGGTTCTGTGGAGGACTCCACTTCTGACGCCACCACGCAGCTCTAGGTCCCGGGTTTAGAGAGCGCTGCCTGGGCGGTCCCAGATGGCGAACCATGAGTGCTGAGTGCTGTAGACGATGGCACAGAGCTCTGGTGCCCCACCTCCTCCTAGGCCCGTGCTCAGGTGAAGGGCAATGGAATTCAGGGTACTGATACTTTTTTCCAACTATGACCATAGGACTACAGGGTCCTGTAAGACAAGTTTTCACACCACCCAGAGCCAGGGAGGGAGAGCTAGGCTCACTGTTCCAAACACATGGCGAGCTTTATTGTGTCTCTGGGAAGAGCTGCTCCAGTGGGCTGAGGATAGGTGATGTGGACAGAGCTTTGGCTGCTGCCCAGGAGAGACCAATCTCGGCGGCTTTCAGCCCTTCCCCCTTTCCTGCTTCCTGCTCATGAGGTCAAGTGTGCTCCTCATTGGGGATGAGTGTGGACTAAGCAGAAAGGCTCCTGCTGTTCTGTAGTCTCACGTCTTTTTCTGTCCAGATGTCTGTCTCTTTGCTGCCCTGCGGGGACCGCTGGGTACTCACGTGCTTTTGTGTGGTCTCTGTAGTGGACCGCATCATCGGCCTGGACCAAGTGGCCGGCATGTCAGAGACGGCGCTGCCCGGGGCCTTCAAGACACGGAAGGGCATGTTCCGCACCGTGGGGCAGCTCTACAAGGAGCAGCTGGCCAAGCTGATGGCCACGCTGAGGAACACCAACCCCAACTTCGTCCGCTGCATCATCCCCAACCACGAGAAGAAGGTGCGGGCGTCCCGCCCTGGTCTGTCTCTCCAGCAGCAGTGGTTCCTCCCTCACAGCACTCGGGGCTCCCAGGGGGTGGGCTGCACTTGAAGTTGCATTGCCACCTGGTGGTGCCGTCTTGTAGTCTCTCCAGGACTTGCATCCTGTAACTTAGCATCAAAGCCCGTGGACTGCTGGGACTCCTGAGGCTTTGGCCCTGTTGAGTCAGAGGGGACCCCCCACCCTTCTCCGTGAGTTCCTAGGCACAGCAGCAAGACCACACGCATGTGTTTTCTCTAGTCTGGCAAACTGGATCCCCATTTGGTGCTGGACCAGCTGCGCTGCAACGGGGTTCTCGAGGGCATTCGGATCTGCCGCCAGGGCTTCCCCAACCGCGTGGTCTTCCAGGAGTTCCGGCAGAGGTGAGTGGGGCCTGCAGGCCTCCCGGCAGGGTCTTCCAGCAAGGAAGCCTCTTCCTCGGCCACCGAGCGCCGAGGTCTGGCCAGCTCCTCACACGCTCCTTCTCTGCTCCACTCTCTACATAAAAAAGGATCTCCCTGCTTTTCTTATGAAAGTAATCTTGTTGGCTTTCACGCCTAACCACTGCGGGGCCTGGCACTGTTTGCTCCAGTTAGAGGCGCTGTGCAATTTACAGAGATCAGCCAGACTTGGGCATTAAAGGAACATTAGGACACGGAAGTCATAGAACACTGCAGCTTCTCGTCATGTGTGCGGAGAGGCGCGTTAATGGCACTGTCCTATTTGCCTAGTGACTGTGTTTAGTGACAGTTGCTATCACGACCAGCCCTCTATTTCTTGGACCATCCTGTGTATTGGCAGTGCCCAGCAGCATCTCAGGAAGAGATGAGTGGCCTTCTGGGGTTATAGACGTGGAGACCGGGCAATTAGCAACCAGTAAGCCCAACCAAAAGCTCACCTTTGAGTGAGTTAAATAGTCCACCGTGAGTTTTCATTCCTGTGCCATCAGCCCAAGGAAGGGCAGGGTGACGTTCTCCAGATGTCTTCTTTCCTTGAAACGTGGAAGGAACTCTATGTCTGCCGCACTGTTGGGGTGGCCCTCTCTCACGGATATTCCAGGCCACATGCATTGAACGGGGATGAATGACCCGGCTTCTCTTCTCTTCCTTAGATACGAAATCCTGACGCCCAATTCCATCCCTAAGGGCTTCATGGATGGGAAGCAGGCGTGTGTGCTCATGGTGAGTTGAGCTCCTTCTGCTTGGAAGGACCTTTGGCTGGTGCGCGCCCACATGGCCAGTGCCCGTCTGACTGGGGGGTGCCCTATGGGTCAGGTGACACCCATACTCCATTGGCCATCCGATGCTCCAGGTCCCGTTCTGCATTCCCTTCTCTAATTCCCACAGCTCTACTGTGAGGAAGGTATTATTATTTGCTCTGTCATTAGCTCTCTTTTTTTTTTTTTGATTAAAGCATCCCCATTCTATAGCTTAGGAGACGTGAGCTCATAGAGGGTAAGGCCGAGGATCACCTCCTATTAAACCTGGGCCTGGCCTGTTCTGGAGTGTGTTCTTCTCCGTGACCACGATGCTGGTGCCTGGTTGGAGGGTGGCAGCCTGGGCTTTTGAAGAGCATGACTGTAGTACGCAGAGGCGGGGGAGGACGAAGAGAGGACTTCACATTCCCTTTAATGCTGAGGTTCTGTGTTTTCCTCAAGTCTGACTTGCAACCCTGCCCATGCTGGAACCCACATGCCTCTCTTCCTAGCATCCCCTGAGCCCCAGGATAAGCAGAGAAGCAGAAGCTCCAGGACTGGCCCTATCTTACCCCTCCCTCTCCACACACATACTCCCCACCCGAGGCAGGATCTCAGCATTCACTGATTGAGGGCTCTGGGTGGCACGCAGTACATGGCCTGCTCTCCCCTGTCTAGATCAAAGCCTTGGAGCTGGACAGCAACCTGTACCGCATCGGCCAGAGCAAGGTCTTCTTCCGGGCCGGCGTCCTGGCCCACCTAGAGGAGGAGAGGGATCTGAAGATCACTGACGTCATCATCGGGTTCCAGGCCTGCTGCCGGGGCTACCTGGCCAGAAAGTGAGTTCCAGAGACACCCAGGAGGTGGGAGGTCATAGCCCGCCCAGTCCTAGAGGCTGCCCTGCACTCGGCCCTTCGAACCCTCCTGGTGCAGAGGGCACCTTAGGAAGCTGTGGCCTGGGAGCCCTAATGCCAGTCAGGTGTCTGCCTAAGGGAGGCCCAGGTGGCTCTCCCTGATCCCCTGCTTCCTGGATTTCCGCCTGATGTTGAAAGTGACCAGGTTGACAGGTGGTGAGTGTGCTTGGATTTCCCTGCCGGGAAGGCTCCCGCTTACTGGTATTTCTTGCTGTGTCCCTCGTGTGGGGATGACACCGGAGCCTGGCTGTCCCCAGAGCACTCCGAGTTCCCAGGGGAGGAGGCTGCCCTTGGGGCTCACCTGCTGCAGGACATTGGTCTCCTGAGCCCAGGGCCATAGGTTGCAGCCTAAGCTCCGAGCGCTGGGAGCCAGAGCCTTCGCTTTTCCAGAAGCCCCGCTAGTGGCTGTCCTGAGGGTGGGAAGCTGAAGTCAGTAGATGGACTGAATGACCAGCGATCACGCTTTGCTTGGATCTGCAGTTAGTGCACAAGCTCTTCCACCTCGTGAAGGAGGGTGGGCCTGTGGCCCAGGTCCTTGCCACCCTCTGCAAGGTCACCCATCGGACTCAACCCCAAGGCCAGCCTCTTTCTCTTTCTGTCCTGAGGTGCCAGGCAGGGTCAACCCTCCGGCGAAGCTTCTGGGAGCAAGGTCAGGACTGACAGGTTAGAGGTCTGTCCCCTGCCCTGAGGTGCTGACTGTGCCCCTCGCCCACAGGGCCTTTGCCAAGCGGCAGCAGCAGCTGACAGCCATGAAGGTCCTGCAGAGGAACTGCGCCGCCTACCTCAAGCTGCGGAACTGGCAGTGGTGGCGGCTCTTCACTAAGGTGGGTCCTGGACGGGCCTCCCGTCGGGGCTCATGCCCTGAGACGCTTTGCCTTTGCATCCCCCATGCCTGGCAGCATGACTCCAGGGTGGCCCTGCCCATGGGGTCCGGGGCATGTGAGCTGTGCTTGTCCGGTGTGGATGGCCATGGCCTGCTGACAGGCTGGCCTGGAGTGGCTCACACAGCAGCTTCCACGATGGAAAGCCCACCTGCCATGGCCACACGTGTCTTGGGCACTGCCCTCCCACCAAATTTATTTCCAGAAAGATTGCCCCCGTGTGTACCCAAGCGTGCCTGGTTACCCTCACATTTCCGCGGGTGAGGGGAAAGCCTCATGGCTGTTGTCCGGACAGCCGTCTTCAGCTGAGCATGTCTGTCTCCATCTCCTCTCCTAGGTCAAGCCGCTGCTGCAGGTCAGCCGCCAGGAGGAGGAGATGATGGCCAAGGAGGAGGAGCTGGTGAAGGTCCGAGAGAAGCAGCTGGCTGCGGAGAACAGGCTCACGGAGATGGAGACCCTGCAGTCCCAGGTGAGTGTCTGTGGACCCGCCCAGACAGTGCAGCTGGTCCCAGTGCTGCCACCTGCTGGCCCTCTGCAGCGGAGGCACGTTCAAGGAGATGTTTCACTAGGAAACGGTCTATCTCTCTGTAGACTTCATTCAGGGTTATGTGATGTAGGGGGGCTGCCCAATGGGATGGAAAGCTCATGAGTGTTGGGTTTGAGGCCCAGCTCCAGCACTTAACCTCTGAGCCTGTTTCCTAGGGATCTTGGTGGGCAGCTCCTGTCATAGCGGTAAAGGATGGAGTACATGATAGTTAGAAAGTGGCTGGGAACTTAGCACTTCCAAGGTGGAAACTGCTTTTGTCAGCACGGTCCTCCCTCTGGAAGCCTGAGCTAGGGAACGTCTGCCCTGGAGCGGCCTGAGCAGGCTGAAGGAACTTGCATTTTGCACATGTTGTCTGCAGCTCATGGCAGAGAAGTTACAGCTGCAGGAGCAGCTGCAGGCTGAAACGGAGCTGTGTGCCGAAGCCGAGGAGCTCCGAGCCCGCCTGACGGCCAAGAAGCAGGAGCTGGAGGAGATTTGCCATGACCTGGAGGCCAGGGTGGAGGAGGAGGAGGAGCGCTGCCAGCACCTGCAGGCGGAGAAGAAGAAAATGCAGCAAAACATCCAGGTAACCCAGCTCCGCCCCCTCTGGACACCAGGCACTGGGAGGAGGGGACAGGGTGCCGTGAGAAGCAGTGACGTGGGAACTGGAGCGAACACGGAAATGGAAGTGCCATGGTGGGCCGATCCTCCCCTTTTGTCTACTTGGGACAGTCTTTGAGGGGCTTTCTCTTTGGGGCAGTTTCTCAAACGTGTGTCTCAGCTCTCCATGTGCCGCCCAACTGAGCACAAAGTCAGTTTTATTTCCTAGCCCAGTCCTGCGCTGGCCGCTCTGAGGAGCAGAGGGCGATGTGCTCTGCTCTCTGGCACGTCCTCACGGCGGGGAGCTTGCTAAGGGAAGCACCTCAGAACAAGCGACCCCATGACTGGACCAGGCTTCTTGTCTGCATGCCCCTGTCTTAACTGTGTGACCCCACGTGTGGGTGGGCCATGTCTCAGCCACCCCACGGGGCTTGTGTGGCCTACCCTCCTCACGTTCCTCGGCTTTGTGACAGGAGCTGGAGGAGCAGCTGGAGGAGGAGGAGAGCGCCCGCCAGAAGCTGCAGCTGGAGAAGGTGACCACCGAGGCCAAGCTGAAGAAGCTGGAGGAAGACCAGATCATCCTGGAAGACCAGAACTGCAAGCTGGCCAAGGTGAGGCTTCGTGTGCGGGACGCGGGCTGCGGAGGGCGGGCCAGGCCCAGGCCACAGCCTCCCCTCCCCTCTGCTGTCTGCAGCACTGCGGCATCTGCTCAGGAGCATTCTATCTGTGCCCCCTCGTGGGTGTCCCTGGCCCCCGGGTGCCAGGGTCATATTTGAAGGGATGCTTCCCAAGGGACAGGTTTGATATTTCTTCTCAGAAAAGCTCCTCATAAGCTCCTGACTTGGTAGAGCCGAACCATCGGCGTGGCATTGCACGTTAGTCTCCGGTGCGGTCTGGGCCCCTCGGTGGCTTGGCATTGAGGTGTGAGTGCTTCTCCTTAGCCTTCTCCAGGTGGGGACTTTCTTTTGAGAATCAAGTTGGGTCCCTGTCCGCTGATGAGCAGGTTGAAGCTGGAGAGGGAGCTAGAGGAGAAGGAGCGGCATGGTCAGAATGCCGTCCTCGATCCCGAGGGCTGGGGGCAGTCAGAGTGGCAGGATGCCTGCCCGCAGCTCTGACGCAGGGGCCAGGTGCTCGTGCTGAGTGACGGCCTGTATCTATTACGGTGGCTGTGCTGTTGTGGGGAGACCCTACGGAGATCAGGACTCCAGGGGTGGCCACACCATGGAGACCATGAGGGGAGCAGCCTAGGACACTTTGGGACATAAGGAGGTGGGAGGTCATAGCCCACCCAGTGGACAAGCACGAGGCCTGGAGAAGGTGATGCCTGAATTCCCTCACCCTGCCACCCGGAAACCTTGCTTACCTGGGCCCAAAGGGATAATCCAAGAAGGGCTTGGGTACCCACGTTTGTCGATCAAGGAAGCTTATCCGGCACTTTAAAGGGAGGTGGTGACCTTACAAAGTGACCCCTTTGATCCAGGGAGTCCTAATGAGTCGAATGTTTAAGTCCTTGTCCTTCCATTCAGTCCTAAACTTCTGGACGAGGCATACTTTGAAGAGACCTAGTGTTTGTGCTCAGCCAACACTAAGCTCTGACCACACTCACACACTGCGCACCCTCACACACTGCACACCCTCACACACACTGCACCTCCTCACACACTGTGCACCCTCACACACTGCACACCCTCACACACACTGCACCTCCTCACACACTGCACACACCCTCACATACTGCGCACCCTCACACACTGCACACCCTCACACACTGCACACCCTCACACACTGCACCTCCTCACACACTGCACACTCCCACACACACTGCGCACCCTCACACACTGTGTACCCTCACACACACTGCACACCCTCACACACTGCACACCCTCACACACTGCACTCCCTCACACACACTGCGCACCCTCACACTGCACCTCCTCACACACTATAACCCCAACCCCACAGGAGAAGAAGCTGTTGGAAGACAGAATAGCCGAGTTCACCACCAACCTCACGGAAGAGGAGGAGAAATCGAAGAGCCTTGCCAAGCTCAAGAACAAACACGAGGCCATGATCACCGACCTGGAGGGTAAGAGGGTGATGGGCAGGAACCCGAGGCATCCACCACCCAGGGCCAGATTGGTGTCACTGCTGAGAGCGGAAGCGCCCGGCTGGTGTCATGCCCACTCTACATGGGTGAGGCACAAGGTCCGCAGCTACTGCCCTCAAGACCTAGGGTCCAGCATCTGGTCCCGATGGGACTCTGGGCCAGCAGGCACCGGTGCTGTGTGGTTGGGAGGGAGCTACCCCTAAGTGAGGAGCGTTCAAGGTAAGGCCCTGGCATTTATATCATGCACCATGGCTTTCACCAGCTTTGGAGACTTCCCAAGAGGCTCTAGGCCTCCCCCTCCACCCTTACCCAGCCTGCCACTTCCTGGCTGTGTCATCTTGTGCCTCTCACTTCATCTCCATGAGCTTTAGTTTTACTCACCTCCAAGGGGACACAGTGAAAGGCATTTGTGAGAACTAAAGGGTCTAATGCTGTGGACACGCTCTGTGTACTATCAAATGCTAGACCCATATCGCAAGGTGCTTGCTTGTCTTGGGACAGAGTGACAGATCATGTCCTTGTCTCCCTGTGCCCTGGGGATCTATG
Source organism: Myotis lucifugus (assembly GCF_000147115.1). NCBI lineage: Eukaryota > Metazoa > Chordata > Mammalia > Chiroptera > Vespertilionidae > Myotis > Myotis lucifugus. Next base: position 90,085 of record NW_005871963.1, read on the forward strand.
GTGAGGAGAATGGGGTGGACCTGCAGAACTGTGGCTGTCTGTGGGCCACTTGCTCCTCCCCCTTGAGAGGAGTGGACTCGGGTGATAGGGGAAATCATGGAACTCTGAGCTTGTGCCAGGAACCACTGTGCCCTCTGCAGAGACACAGAGCAGGCCAGTGTGTCCAGGGCAGCAGGTGGGGTTGGACAGACACAGGACCTGGCAGCTCATGGTGATGTTCTTTCCTTCATCCTAGAGTTGGTATGAGTGTCTGTATTGTGACCCTTTAACTCTCATGTGTATTTTTTAAAAAAAAAATATTTTATTGATTTCTTACAGAGAGGAAGGGAGAGGGATAGAGAGTTAGAAACATCGATGAGAGAGAAACATCGATCAGCTGCCTCCTGCACCCTCCCTACTGGGTATGTGTCTGCAACCAAGGTACATGCCCTTGACCGGAATCGAACCCGGGACCCTTGAGTTCGCAGGCTGATGCTCTATCCATTGAGCCAAACCGGTTAGGGCCCTCATGTGTATTTTATAATATGCAGTGTTTATGTAAGAATTAAAAATAGCCCAGCCGGCGTGGCTCAGTGGTAGAGCGTTGACCTATGAACCAGGGGGTCACGGTTCGATTCCCGATCAGGGCACATGCCTAGGTTGCCAGCTTGATCCCCAGTGTGAGGCATGCAGGAGGCAGCCGATCAATGATTCTCTCTCATCATTGATGTTTCTATCCCTCTTCCCCTCTCCCTTCCTCTCTGAAATCAGTAAAAATATATTTTTAAAAAAGAATTAAAAACAAAGACAGCAAGGTTTATGGCCACTAAGGGCTTTGTCGGCTTCTCCCCGTTCTTCCTTCTCAGAGCGCCTCCGAAGAGAGGAGAAGCAGCGTCAGGAGCTGGAGAAGACCCGCCGGAAGCTGGAGGGAGACTCCACGGACCTCAGCGACCAGATCGCCGAGCTCCAGGCTCAGATCGCTGAGCTCAAGATGCAGCTGGCCAAGAAAGAGGAGGAGGTCCAGGCTGCCCTGGCCAGGTGAGCCAGAGCGTCAGCCACCAGGGGGCCAGAGCCAGCACTTCCTGCGGCCGCCTGCTGTGGGCCTTGGTGCCTCAGTGAGCTGTGAGCACTTGCTCTGCTGTTGTCGTGGAAACCAGTTCACAGCAAAACATTTCCTGTCATTTGTTTGTAATCCTCAAAAGTTTGGAAATGTTGGGGAGCCAGGTGGGCAAGTCCAACTCAAGGAGAGGGACTTCCCTAGAATAGACTATTTCTTAAAGCAGTTTTAGGCTCACGACAAAATTGAACCAGCAGTATAGAGAATTTTGATACTCTCCACCACCACCCCCACAAAACACACACACACACACACACACAGTCTTCTCCCACAATCAGCATCCTACACCAGAGTGGTATACATTTGTTACAGTCGATGAACCTACATTGATACATCATTATCACCTAAAATCTGTGGCACATTTGTATTTTTATTCTTTTGCAGTCTTCATGGACTGTAGCGATTTATTTCTTTTTTATTTATTTAATATTTGAACTTCGCTTTATGTTGTAAGCACTAGAATTCAGTTTGGAAAATGAAATGATTTCTCTGAGGTTTTCCCGTCCTCAAAGTGGCATTGCCCTTAACTCTTTGGCATGGTGTGCCTCAGATATTGTTTTTGCTGAGTGAGGCTCCTAAGGGCCAGGACGCAGACCACCACAAGTGGCTTTGGCTGCTTTTCTCTAAAACCTTATCTGCAAACTCTGCTCCTTAAAGGTGAAATGGCCTCATCTTGGTGTTGGTTTCTTTGGCAGAGTGGAGGAAGAAGCCACCCAGAAGAACATGGCCCTGAAGAAGATTCGTGAGCTGGAATCTCAGATCTCTGAACTGCAGGAAGACCTGGAGTCTGAGCGTGCTTCTCGGAATAAAGCTGAGAAGCAGAAGCGGGACCTTGGGGAAGAGCTGGAGGCTCTAAAGACAGAGTTGGAGGACACCCTGGATTCTACGGCTGCCCAGCAGGAGCTCAGGTGTGCCATGGGGCAGACTGGCCAAGCCACAGACGGGAAAGGAGGCCGAGGCCTGGAAGGGGTGGTTCCCAGGCCTGTGAATACACACAGAGTGGGTGTGAATACACAGAGAGCATGGAAACTGTAGGTTCCTCAGTATCTTCTCTACCAAAGCCCTATTCAAGAACCTGGCTTGAAGTGTGGGTGAGACAGGCTAGGCTTTAAGGCTGAAGGGTACGGAAGCCTGTGCAGTGCCTACGCCTGTAGAGGATGGACAGCTGGGGCGGGAGGCCCAGTGCACTGGCTGGCCCCACGGGCAGCCCCGCTCCAGGCTCCCTGGCCTCCATTCTGAGGGCATTTCTCTCCAGGTCCAAACGTGAGCAGGAAGTGAATATCCTGAAGAAGACCCTCGAGGAAGAGGCCAAGACCCACGAGGCCCAGATCCAGGAGATGAGGCAGAAGCACTCACAGGCCGTGGAGGAGCTGGCCGAGCAGCTGGAGCAGACTAAGCGGGTGCGTGGGCTTCCCCAGGGACTGGCTCCGTGACTGCAGCTGGGGGGTCTGGCACCTTTCAGGGGCGGGTCCTCCTGGAGACTGGCTGCCTCTCCGGGCCAGTCCTGTAGGACAGAGCAGCTCCCCAGCTAGACTGCCGGGTCAGGGGTCAGAGTTCAGCTCCGGCCCTCAGCGGCTGTGTGACTTCGGCAGATAGTTACCCCTATGCCTCAGTTTCCCCCTCTGTAAAGGAGGTAATGATAGGTCTGTCTTATACGTTTATGTGACAGTTGGAGTTAATGACATGTGAAGCATTTAGATGGCATTGAAGCACTTAGGGGCTTGGTACATTGTTCAAATACAGTTATTATTTTGTTCAACAATCTGCCAGACGAGAAAGCTTCCAGGAATTGGAACAACCCTGAACCTGAGTTCCACAGGGCCCGAGGGTCCCTTTTCTGAAGTCTGGGTCCCCTTTGAACACCTCCCACCTGGAGTCTTCTGGGGAAAACCCTGGGGATGTTAATCCAGCTGGTTTCTCTGCCAGGAGCTGATGGCCTGGCAGTTCCTTAACAGGACAAGTGCTGCCTCCTGTGGCTCCCAGCTCCCAGCCACTCTCAGTGGCAGCTCATGCGGTCAGAGCTCTTCTGTGTGGCAACCTATGAAGTGTTTCCTATAAAATACTTTAGAGCCCTGGGCAGTGTGGCTCCATGATTAGAGCATCGGCCCATGCGCCAAAGGGTCGTGGGTTCCATTCCCCGTCAAGGGCATGCAAGTTTGATCCTCAGCCCTGCCTGTGCCCCATCCAGGAGACAATCAATTGATGTGTCTCTCCCACATTGATGTTTCTCTCTCTCATCCTCCCTCTCTCTCTCTAAAAAAAAAATCAATGGAAAAAATATGCTTGGGTGAGCATTAACAACAACAAAAATTTAGAAACAAGTCTGTCCATCTGTCTCCCTTCAACTTCCACTGAGTTCTGCAGATTGAAACCTTTCTTTGACCTTTAGCTGTTTTACCCAGCATTCCTTTGCATTCACGGTTTACCCTTGAACTTGCCCAGGACCCTGTGGCCAGCATGGTGCAGACTAGAATGGGATTGTCATGTTTGTTCTATAAACTCCACTTTAATTTTTGGAAGAACATTACATCATTACTTTGAACATCAAATTTGAAAGAGGTTTTAGTGAATGTCTAACTGTGAACAGTTATAATCTCCTTCATTCTGTAATATCAACACTAACACCATCATATCAGCAGTGACAACGTCTTACACGTTAACATTCCCTCTACCCATGAGGGAGGCTGGGCAGGGGTTGGTTTAGAGGTGGAGAAGCTGAGGCCTCAGAGACAGGACACATGCTGGTGTCACGCACGGGTGTCACGCACCGGCTGAGTGATGAGTACTGATCAGGTGTGAGCCTTCTGAGTCCGGGGCGCTGGCAAGCAGGCCACCTCCCAAACTTACCCAACATCATTTTTTCGGCAGAGGCAGCGGTTCTCCTAATGGTACTAGAAAGACCAGCCTCGTGACAGGGCGTTGATGATGCCCCTCTCACACCTTTGCTTCCTTTCCTACCAGGTGAAAGCCAACCTTGAGAAGGCCAAGCAGACCCTGGAGAATGAGCGAGGAGAGCTGGCCAACGAGGTGAAGGCCCTGCTGCAGGGCAAAGGGGACTCAGAGCACAAGCGGAAGAAAGTGGAGGCCCAGCTGCAGGAGCTGCAGGTGAAGTTCAACGACGGAGAGCGCGTGCGCACGGAGCTGGCCGACAAGGTCACCAAGCTGCAGGTGAGGATTCCGCCGGGACCCGGGCCTGGGCAGTTGTCCCTTTGGCAGCTCCTCGGCCGGGGCCCAGTTCTCCAGGCTCCTGCTCTTTTTCTTGCTTCAAACTGGCTCCTTGGCGAGGCTTCTGGTTCAGCTTAGCCTGAAAGCACGGAGCTGGGGCAGGCCTGGTCAGCCTCATGCCTTTGTCTCCACCGTCCCTGCAGGTTGAACTGGACAATGTGACAGGCCTCCTCACCCAGTCTGACAGCAAGTCCAGCAAGCTCACCAAGGACTTCTCCACCCTGGAGTCCCAGCTGCAGGACACACAGGTGAGGGTGGCAGCAGGTTGCTGCAGCTGGGCCTTTCCTGGGAGGATGCAGTGCCTACATGTCATCACCTCTGGGTCCTTCTGGCTCCCCAGCAGGGTTTCCTGGCTGTGCACTGAGTCAGAGGGACCAGCTGCCCCCCAGCCAGGGGTGTGGGGGCTGCGAGGCTCTGACGCTGTCCCTCCTGACCCTGCACCCCTCTTGTCCTCGTGTAGGAGCTACTGCAGGAGGAGAACCGGCAGAAGCTGAGCCTGAGCACCAAGCTGAAGCAGGTGGAAGACGAGAAGAACTCCCTGAAGGAGCAGCTGGAGGAGGAGGAGGAGGCCAAACGGAACCTGGAGAAGCAGATGACCACCCTCCAGGCCCAGGTTCGGTGCTAGCTCTGCTGCAGGAGGCCCAGGCTGGGGAGGCACGGCCCTGTCTGCTGGTCCACCCAGGCTGCCAGTGCTGGGTGCCCTTCCTCAGGGAGCTCCTGCCCTCTCCAGCCCAGGGCTCTTAGCCCAGGGTCCCCAGGTAGAATTCAGGGACCCGTGAACTTGGAGGGAGGAGGCTGAACACCTTTATCCTCTCCAGTCTCTAGCCGACATCTAGCATTTTCGTCCTTATGCCAGGGGATAGCCAGCCATGGCGGTCACAGTGCCTGTGGCCTTGCTTACTAGAACCCAGTCCCCATGGCCAGGCCACGGCGGGGCTTTGGGGACGTCACTGTGCTCCTGGCGCTTCAGGAGTCTGCTGTGTGATGTGCTAATGAAGAAGCACTTGGGGCACAACCAGGTTTTTAAATACCTGAGCACCACCACATTCCTGTACTGGCGTTCTTGATAGTCCATACATTCTATGTGTATCAGGACATTATGACGAGGAGTTCGTAGTCTGCTCTAGACTGTCAGAGGACCCACACCCAAACCTGATCAAGAGCCCTGTTCTAGATCCTGTCTTGGGACTTAAATGTGCCCGGTCGGGAGGCCTGCCCTGAGCTCAGCATGGGTGCACAGTCCGCTCCACGGTCTGGGGGGAGGAGTGGCCAGCACGTGTGCGTGATGGCAGCTCTGTGTCCAGGTGCAAGGAGGAGGCTGCAGGATGGTGTCTGGGTCCTCCTGGCTCCCGCACACCAATTCCCCAGAGGGCACTGGCCCTGCTGCCTGGGGCAGGTGACGAAGATGCTCGCCTCTGGGTGAGCCCCTGTAAGGGGTAGGTCACAGTGGAGAGGTCCTGCAGAGCTGGCCTGTGCTCCACTCTATGTCCATGGCAGACACTCTGCAGAAACTGCTTCTCTTGCCGGTGGAAGAGGGAGGGCTCCATAACTGGTGGCTTCCTGGCCTCCATTCATGAGGTAGCAGGCCAGTCCCAGCCGTCTCGGGCACAGGTGCCATCTTGAGTGTCTCCTTACTCCTTGCTCCTGCCCAGGTGACCGACATGAGGAAGAAGATGGATGATGGTGTGGGGTGCCTGGAGACTGCCGAGGAAGCCAAGAGGAAGCTGCAGAAGGACCTGGAGGGGCTGAGCCAGCGCTACGAGGAGAAGGTGGCCGCCTACGACAAGCTGGAGAAGACCAAGACGCGGCTGCAGCAGGAGCTGGACGACCTGCTCGTGGACCTGGACCACCAGCGGCAGAGCGTCTCCAACCTGGAGAAGAAGCAGAAGAAGTTTGACCAGGTGTGTGCCATCCGCGTGCTCCTCATTTCCTTTCTTCTGCAAACGCTAGGGCTTCAGGCCTCGGCCGCGGACACCGAGGGAGCCCTGGGATCCCGTCACCAGCAGCAGGCGCTCAGAGGTGTGGGCTTCCCACTTGTTGAGGGGCCTGGCGAGAAAGGGCTCAGCCCTAGCCGGCTTGGCTCAGTGGCTAGAGCGGTGGCCTGCAGACTGAAAGGTCATGATTCCAGTCAAGGCCATGTACCTCAGGTGCAGGCTAAGTCTCGGCCCACTGTAGGGGCGTGTGCGGGAGGCAACCAGTTGATGTGTCTCTCTCACATTGATGTTTCTCTTTCCATGTCTCGCCCCCTCCCTTCCACTCTTTCTAAAAATCAATGGAAAAAATATCCTCGGGTGAGAATTAACAACAACAAAAAAAGGAAAGTGCTCGGAGCAGGGCATCTTCATTTGACAGGCTTAGGAGTGACTTTCCCGCTTTCTGGTTTCTTATGTTTTTCACATTTTCTATAATGAACCAATTTTTTAATGCATGTGTTCATGCCTCTTCCTCATTCTAAAGGACCCGAGGCAGCATATAGCGGGCCGACAGTGGGCTGGGATAGAAAATGGGAGAAATCAGGGCTCAGCTCCCCGACCTCGTGCTGCTGTGGCGGAGGGCGCATTGCGCTCAGCCAGGCCGCTTCGTCTGGCGTCTCTGGCTGCTTTCCTGCTATCAGCACAGAGACAGGCAGTGGCTACATACACACAGCCTGCAAAGTCTAATGCGCTTACTCGCTGGTCCTTTAAGAAATAGGTCCATGGAGTAAATGAGGGACGGGGCAAAGGGAATGGGAAGGTGGGAAAATAAGGCTCAGCAAGGGTAGGCCCACGTGAAGAATGGGCACCGGGGGGATTTAACCTCACGTCCTTGGGCGAGGCCACAGCAGCGAGTCACACCCTTCAGGTCGTTCAGGAGAACAAAGCCTTCCCAGGCCTGAGTGGCCATGTTTCCTGTGGTTCTTATGGAGGGAGCTGTGGGACAGAACCATTAGTAAGTGACAAAACGAGAGACCTAAATCCTGGTGGCAGAGGCGATCTCTGTCCTCATCGGTTACACACAGGACAGTGCCTGTCACCTTGGGAGGCAGCTGGGTTGCCCAGGCAGCAGCTTGTGCTTGTTCTTCCTGGTGCCCCTCCCCTTAGAGCCAGCGCTGGACCTTCCTCCACAGTCTGCACGTGCTACCTGCCTGGGGTGCGCAGGTTCTGAGCTCTAAGAGCCCGTTGCTCGAGTCTCATGGCGCCCATATCTTTCCCAGCTCCTGGCAGAGGAGAAGACCATCTCTGCCAAGTATGCGGAGGAGCGTGACAGGGCAGAGGCGGAGGCCCGAGAGAAGGAGACCAAGGCGCTGTCACTGGCCCGGGCCCTGGAGGAGGCCATGGAGCAGAAGGCAGAGCTGGAGCGGCTCAACAAGCAGTTCCGCACGGAGATGGAGGACCTCATGAGCTCCAAGGACGACGTGGGCAAGAGTGTGAGTACCGGGAGGGGCCGAGTGGGATGCGTGGGGCAGCACAGAGGATTAGTGGGGGATCGGACACTGAGCCTTGGGGACCTCTTGTCCCTCTGCTACTGACTTGGGTTCCCTCGGTGGCAGGTCCACGAGCTGGAGAAGTCTAAGCGGGCCCTGGAGCAGCAGGTGGAGGAGATGAAGACCCAGCTGGAGGAGCTGGAGGATGAGCTTCAGGCCACCGAGGATGCCAAGCTGCGGCTGGAGGTGAACCTGCAGGCCATGAAGGCCCAGTTCGAGCGGGACCTGCAGGGCCGGGACGAGCAGAGCGAGGAGAAGAAGAAGCAGCTGGTCAGACAGGTGCGTATGGCCCTCCTCCTCCAGGGTCAGGGCGCTCTCGGCCTCTGGGCAGAGGTGGGCATGGAGTCCCCGGCCCTGCCAGGTTTCCACAGGCGTCCTCTCTCCTTCCTCTACCTGGATGGTGGAAGGCTCCCTGGCCATGTCTTCCAGTCCTCTGTCCTGGGGAAGTGGGGGAATCAGTGACCATATCAGGATTTTTTCTGTCAGTAATTCTCTGGCTCCTGAGCCCCATGGATCCACAGAACTAGGCCAAACCCATCGGGGCTCAGAGCTGGCGTCGGGTCTGTGTGTGGATCTGGCCTCCTGAGCTGTCAGCATCTCCCCCAGGTGCGGGAGATGGAGGCAGAGCTGGAAGACGAGAGGAAGCAGCGCTCACTGGCAGTGGCCGCTCGGAAGAAGCTGGAGCTGGACCTGAAGGACCTAGAGGCCCACATCGACTCGGCCAACAAGAACCGCGACGAAGCCATCAAACAGCTGCGGAAGCTGCAGGTGAGGTCAGACCCGACCACAGCAGATCTGGCCGCACACGGTGTTGCTGGGATCAGTGTGGGGCTGGGAGTCTCGTGGGGTGGCCCGTGAATGCAGATGTGCCGCCTTCCCCTGTCCCAGGAAGGTCTTGGTTCCCTTAGCCCGTCTCACAGACGTAGACCCAGGCCAGCGGTTGAGTGGGAACAGCAGTCTGAAAGCTACTTGACCATGATCTGTAGGATTAAAACAGATGGCAGGCGAAGAAGAAAGGAAGTGTGCTCCTGTGTGTGGTCGGGATAACCTGGCAGAGTAGCAGGTGTGGGAGTCGGGGTCGGGGGCGGGGAGCGCGGGGTTGGAGCGCAGGATTTAAGCCAACAGGCAGTTGTAGGAAGTGAAACACAAGCCACGTGGGTCCCATGGACACGGTGACTGACGCTGCCCAGGGTATGCTTCGTAGATCCTGACGGTCAATAAGTATAAAATGGCGCCGGGTAAAGGAACATTTTGTCTTTGGTTACTGTTTTGCCCTTTTAGTTAAGCTTGTTCCTTGTGGTGTCAAGGAAAAGGGCAGCCACAAGGTCCTGTTGGTGGTTGTCCCTTGGAGGGGATGGGGGGTGGAGGTGGGAGGTGGGGTGGGCAGGACATGAGTGGCCACTGGGGTCAGGGTGGAGGTACCAAGCGTCTCCTCCCCCCACAGGCCCAGATGAAGGACTACATGCGAGAGCTGGATGACACGCGGGCCTCCCGCGAGGAGATCCTGGCGCAGGCCAAGGAGAACGAGAAGAAGCTGAAGAGCATGGAGGCCGAGATGATTCAGCTGCAGGAGGTGATCAGGGCCAAAGGGTCAATCAGGGTCTCTGGCCAGCAGGTGGCAGTGCAGGGCCTCCACTGGGCTCGTGTTGGTCAGGACTGAAGATAAGCCAGGGGAACTCCAGGATTTAGTTGGGGTGGGTCTTTATGAAAGAATTCCCCGCAGGATTTCAGTTTGTAACCTCCACCTCTCACTGTGAATGGCCTCCTGGCCAAGAGAGGTCCCGCCCAGAGGCTTGTGGGCCGAGTGTCCCCTTGTCTATCACAACGAGGCACATAGATTCCTCAGGATCTGGGCAGTCTTCTGCAGTGGGGGCCAGGCATCCAGGCAGGTCCTCGTCTGCTCTTGCTAATTGGCTGCTCTCCTGCCTGGGCCTGGGTGGGATCCTTCCCTCCATGGTCACATGAGGGCCTTTGTCCATGGCCCCTCACCCTGGGAGTCAAGTCCCTCTCCTCCACCTGGCTTTCAGAGCCCTCACACCCGGGTCCTAACTCACATCTCTAGCTCGTCCCTCCTGATATCTGGTCTACCCGGGATGAAGAGGGACCAGCATGCCCCATTAGGCCACCGGTTTCTTATTATTTGTTACATCCATCGTTCCAGGCCTGGTTCCGAGCACTTAGATGCTTTTTAAACCTGTGGTGCCTAATCTGAGACCTCTGAGGGAGGAATCAGCCCTGTGAGCCAGAGGGGCTCATGAGAAAGGACCTCATGGAGGAGGCAGGCCCAGAAGGGGGTTAGAGGGGGCGCCAGAAGGGGGTTTGTGAGGGGGCGCCAGAAGGGGGTTTGTGAGGGGGCGCCAGGGTCTTGGGGAGGAAGGGGTGGCCTTTCAGGGCAGCAGGCTGCCAGCGGGTTACACTCTGGGTTCTCATGGCAGGAACTGGCAGCTGCAGAGCGTGCCAAGCGTCAGGCCCAGCAGGAGCGGGACGAGCTGGCTGACGAGATTGCCAACAGCAGTGGCAAAGGGTGAGTGAGCCACTAAGTAAAGGTGGGTGTTGTGGGGGGTACACCCCCTCTGGGACTGGCCCCTTCTCACTCCTCCCCTGCTTCCCCAGAGCCCTGGCGTTGGAGGAGAAGCGGCGCCTGGAGGCTCGCATCGCCCAGCTGGAGGAGGAGCTGGAGGAGGAGCAGGGCAACACAGAGCTGGTGAACGACAGGCTGAAGAAGGCCAACCTGCAGGTGGGCAGGGCTGGGCTGCCTGGGCACTCCCTCAGCACCGCACCGTGCTCGGGCTGTGGGTCCTGAGCGCCACCTCGGCCAAGCTGGTAGCTTCCTGATTGTTTAGGGGAGCATGTCCTGGCCCTGCTAAGTTTGGGGGACCTGGTGTTATAAGGGGATCTGTGGGGTCTGTCCCCAGCTTCCCTCCATTCACGAGCCCTTCTTCCCACAGATCGATCAGATCAACACAGACCTGAACCTCGAGCGCAGCCACGCTCAGAAGAACGAGAACGCCAGGCAGCAGATGGAGCGCCAGAACAAGGAGCTCAAGGTCAAGCTGCAGGAGATGGAGGGCACAGTCAAGTCCAAGTACAAGGCCTCCATCACTGCCCTGGAGGCCAAGATCGCGCAGCTGGAGGAGCAGCTGGACAACGAGACGAAGTAGGTCTCCCTCTCCCGTCACCTGAGCAAGCTTCAGGCCCCTCTGGGTGTAGTCAGGAACCAGCGTCCTGTCCCTGCGGCTCATCTCCCCCTCCTGACGGGCTCTCCTCCGTTTCGCTGGGGCCTGAAGAGCTTGAGGAGCCCTTGGCCCACCTCTGAAGTTGAGGGTGTGGCTGTCTGTTAGGCTGCCTCAGAGAGAGAGGTAGACGTTCACAACCACCTGGGCACAGTCTGGGCTCAGCAAGACAGAGACTTGTTGGGAGGTAATGGGGGTCCCACTGGGTCCCCAATCTCAATTTTCTCTTTTCCTAGGGCTACATATGCTCTGAGATGTGTCCCTTTTCTTCTCGGAGGCCCAGTTTCCCCATCTTTGAAATGGGGCCAATTAAAGTGCCTCCCAGAAGCCAAAGCTCACAGTGGGTGTCCAGTAAAGAGGGGCTGCCTTAGCACCAAGGCCTCCCTGGGGGGAAGTAGCAGTGAGGCCAGGAGTGGGTGGTCCAGCCTGTGGTGTGGCCGGACCCCCTGAAGGAGGGTGTCCCCCTAAGCCACACTGTCTGTGCCTGGCAGGGAGCGCCAGGCGGCCTGCAAGCAGGTGCGCCGGGCCGAGAAGAAGCTGAAGGACGTGTTGCTGCAGGTGGATGATGAGCGCAGGAACGCCGAGCAGTTCAAGGACCAGGTGCGTTTGTGGGCAGAGCGGTGGGCTGGCCAGGGGCCGTACAGGCCACACTCGCCCAGGACGCCTAACCATGGCCACTGGCCACACATCCCCACAGGCTGACAAGGCGTCCACCCGCCTGAAGCAGCTCAAGCGGCAGTTGGAGGAGGCTGAGGAGGAGGCCCAGCGGGCCAATGCCTCCCGCAGGAAACTGCAGCGTGAGCTGGAGGACGCCACCGAGACCGCGGACGCCATGAACCGGGAGGTCAGCTCCCTCAAGAACAAGCTCAGGTGAGCCCTGCCTCCGCCGGCCCCTTCCCGTGATTTCTGCTTTCGCAAGTGAGTTCGTTCTCGGCGTCAGTGAGCACAGCCCAGGAGGCCAAGAAAGTGGTGTCAGGGCCGCTGCCCCGGGTTCTTCTTGCCCTCTGGGCTCTGGCCCCGCCTTGTGGATGGGCATTGAAGTCTAGGTCACTTACTCCATCCCATCTGCAAAGTCTGCTCCCGCGGCCGCTCCCAGTCCGGTGGCAAGGCCCATGCTGGACGTTTGGAACTAGAAGGTGTGCGGGTCTGGCCCATGCTCGGTGCCGTGAGCGCTTGCTGAACGCAGCTGCTGCCCTCTCACCGCACCTGCAGGACAGAGGGCCTCTCGCGCTTCTGGAGGGAGTGCGAGCATTCAAGTCTGAAGCGGCTGCGGGGAGGCCTCTCCCCAGTCTCATCGCTGCCTGCTGTTCACGGCAGTCCTTTTTCACGCATGCAGACCTTTAGTCAGCATTGGATACTGCTTTTTTTTCATTGAATACTACTTTCTTACACGAGGTGGGAGGAAGGTGCTGGGCTTCCCATACTGCGTTCCTGTATCTCTCCGTCTCTGTTTTATACTAAGTTGGAGGAAAGGGAGGCATGTTGCAGAAGGCGACTCCATCTCTTCTAGTGCCTTTCCCCCTTGTCATCCGTCCTGATTTCCTGGTGGGTTTTGCTTCCACTTTAACCACCTGCTCCCTGAGAGCCGGCCTGGCCTGTGTGGAGGCCATGGCCCCAGAGGCCAGCATTGCTTCTCCTGTGGGATGTTAGGCGCCCATTTGCCACTAGGGGTCGCTGTGGTGTGTGAGTTGTGTTGGGCCACCCTGGCTGGCCCTCTGACCCTCTGCCTCTGCCTGCAGGCGTGGGGACCTGCCATTTGTCGTGCCCCGCCGGATGGCTCGGAAAGGCACTGGCGAGTGCTCGGACGACGAGGTGGACGGCAAAGCCGACGGGGCAGAGGCCAAAGCCGCCGAATAACCTCTCTGCCTCCTGCCCCAGAAGGACAGACAGACAGACCGAACGACCAACGGATGACTCCGCCTCCCCTTTCTAGCCCCTGCAGCACCCCTCACCTCCTTGGGACTGCTGTGACCGTGACCCCAGCCCCTGTCACCAGGCCAGGGGACCTCAGGCCTGTGCCTACCCCCTGCCCCGCCTGTGAGGGCCTCTGGCTTCTCTGCTGCCGCCCTCCCCTCGCCTGCCCTCGCTTCCCCACCCTCCCTCCCACCCCGAGAATCTGATACCAAAGAGTCAGGGCCCTGGGCCCCTGGCTGGGGACAGAGTGGCCTGCAGGGTCTTTGGCCTCCTCTTGCCAAAAGCGCAAGGTGGTGAGGCCGGAAGGGCAGCCGCCAGGGGCGGGCAAGAGAGTTTTCTACGAATCTATTTTTCTTCAGACTAAGGAGTTTTGATAGCCCAACACCCCAGAAGAATCGTCACCTTACCCCCTCTGCCACCAGCTCTTCCCCACCCCCTTCTTTGCTGTTGGCAATCACACGCGGTGACCTCACACCCTCTGCCCACCGGCCCCCTCCCGTGGGCTCTGGGTGGTTCGGCCAGAGCAGGCCCAGGGTCGCCACCTCTGTGCAGGGCACAGAATGCGGGGGGCGGGGGGGTCGTCCCTCCCCACCCCCACTGGGCAGCGCACTGTCCCCTTCCTGATTCTAGAACGTCTCAAGTGCAATGATGACCCCTTCCCCTCCTTTGCGGAGGGCAGCCTGCCCTGCCACAGCCAGGCCGGGGGCCCGCAGACAGGGCCTAGGGGCAAGCTGGAAAGGCCAGCAGTGGCTTCTCCCAACACTCTTGGGGACCAAATATATTTAATGGTTAAGGGACTGTCCCAGATCTGACAGCCAGGGCATCAGACGGGGCCAGTGACCCTCCCACACGACCTTGACCTACTCCAGGACTGGGCCCGAGGGTCGTTGATCGGCACCGTTGACTCGGTCGCATTGAGAAACCCACCATCTGCACAGATGTTTTTGAAAGGAGAAAAGTAAAAGGTTTTCTTCCCCCTTTAATAAATGGTAAAGCCCCCGGTCTTCGTCACTGCCTTCCTTTGGAGCCTGTTTAGAAGAGGAGCGTGTCCTACACTGGTCTGCACTGGTTGCTGATTTCCCTGTACTCCTAACTGTTATGTATATGCTGCATTTAGACTTACTTATGGCAAAGAAGGTGTTTTTTTAAAGAAACAAACTCCACAAATCATGAAGCTGTGTAAAAGCTACATATGCCTCCAAAGCTCTGAATTCAGGTCCCAGTTGCTGTCACAAAGGAGTGAATGAACTCGCACCCACCCTTTTTTCTAGAGTAAAAGTGCCTTAGCATGTGCTGCAGCTGTCACCACTACAGGAAGCTGGTTCCAGAGGTTTCCACTGAGCGTCACAATAAAGAGTCCATGTGCTATGAGCCTGTGTCTGTGGAGTCTGTGCGCAGCGAGGGCTGGAGGCACTGTGCTGTGTTTGTGCAGCGGGCACCTGCGTGCTGCATCCTGGAAGCTGCCAGCAAGGCAGCATGCTGGGGATGGGCCTGGGTGGGCGGCAGCCATGCAGAAAGAGAGAGAGAGGCAGGCTGGGCCTGGGCCAAGGAAGCTAGGAGTGTCTCCTTTAAGCCTTAGGTCAAGCACCTGCTGTGTGCTTGACACTGAGCTGGCTCAAGGAAGAGACAGGTACTAAGTTCCGTGGGTTTCCTTAGTCATCAGACAGTGCAGAGTCTGCCCTACGGAGGGCGCCCAAGCGCCCTGGGAGCAGGAATGGGGACTTGGTGGGTGGGCCTGAAGGTGTTGGAGCAGGAGGCCCTTCATGGGACTGTCAAAGCTGGGCTCATTCATTCATTCTTTTAACAAAGGCAGAGCATAAATAAACCAGGCCCTTGCTCACCAGGAGGACAAGGGAAGTAAGGAGACCAATGTCCCCGCAGTTGCAAAAGGGAGAGGGAGCAAAGGTTTTCCTCAGAGAAGGGAGATGGCACCCACTTGACGCGAGGGGTGGACTTCAGCCACGACCCTGGGCCACTGGCCAGCAGGGCTGCTAAGGACAGCTGGGCGCCACTGGGCAGGACATTCTTTATATATAAATGTATTTTCATTGATTTCAGAGGAAGAGAGAGACAGAACATAAATGATGAGAGAGAATCATTGATCGGCCGCCTCCTGCACGCCCCATACCGGGAATCGGGCCCGCAACCCGGGTATGTGTCCTTGGTGAGAATCAAACCCCGGACCCCTCAGTCTGCAGGCCATGCTCTATCCACTGAGCCAAACCAGCCAGGGCAGGACATTCTTTTTTTTTTTAATGTGTGATATATATACGCCCCCCAAAGGGGGCTTGTGCCCTGACAGGGATTTGAACCTTGACCTCCTGGTTCATAGGTCAATGCTCAACCACTGAGCCAAGCTGGCCGGGCTGGACAGGACATTTTGACCAGTCGAGCCCCTGAGCAGGTGCACTTCCTCCCTAGGGAGGGAGCAGCAGGAGGTGCCCTGGGAGGGAGGTGGGACCAGGCCCCATAGGATGGGGGGTTGTCCTTCTTTTCAGTAACGCGGTTTCCCGGCTGCCTGATCTGTTCACATTGGTTCTCACATCAGACGCTCCTGGGTTGGGTTTCTGGTTCACCACCTCATTGCAACCTGACCAACGGGTGTGGAAGTTTTCTTTCTTTTTTTAAAAAAATTTTTATTTATTGTTTGATTTTAGAGATAGAGGCAGGGAGAGAGAGTGAAAGAGAAACATGAATTTGTTGTTCCATGTATTTATGCATTCATTGGTTGACTGTTGTACGTGCCCTGACCGGGGATCGAACCCCAACCTTGGCGTGTCAGGACGACACTAACCCAGCTACCCAGCTAGGGCTGAGGTGTGGACGTTTTCTGACAAACCTGGAGCCAATAGGGAGCATTTAGGGCAGAAAATGACACTTTCAGGACTTCTGTTGCTGTAGGGAAATGGCATATGGTCCAAAACACAACGAAACAAGAAGCAGACCAGCAGCTTCCTCCCTCCAGGGGCCAGCATGTCACCCCGTGGGAACCGCGGTTTTCTGTTTGGGAAGCTGTAGTACATGTTTTCCTCGCAGGCCCTGCGATAGTTAGAATTGTGTGGGTGACAATGCTTCCCAGGGTGTAAAGGGCTCAATGCTGCTATTTCTTTCCTATAAGGGCTGGGCTTCTTAAGGTGAATTAAATGTTGAGAAAATCGTGATAGGATGCTCACCAAAATGTACCCTCTGAGCCTTTTTGAAGGATACAGTTCGGCGGCATTGCGTCCATTCACACTGTGCAGCCATCACCACCATCCATCCGCAGAACTGTTTTGTTTTGCAAAACTGGAAATCTGTCCCCATGGAACACTCCAGGTCTCCTCCCCTCCCAGCCCCTGACAACTTCCTGTCTGTGAACTTGTCTACCCCGGTACCTCATAGGTGGAGTCATAGAGCATTTGTCTTTTGTGATGACATTACAGGTAAGCATATTGTCCTTGAGGTTCCTCCATGCGGTAGCCTGTCGGAATGGCCTTTTCAGGATGAATAATACTCCATCGTGTGTGTGACAGAGTTCTTATCCGTTCCCCACCGATGGACACCTGGGTAGCTTCAACCTTTGGCTGTTGTGAGTGATGCTGCCGTGAATATGAGTGGACAGGTATCTCTTCGAGACCCTGCTTTGAATTTGGGGGGTGTGCGGAGAAGTGCTGGATCGTGATGTCAGTCTCCGGTTAATCTTTGAGGAGCTGCCATCTTGACTTTCTCAGTAACTGGATGCTATTACTTTTGTTGTTGTTATTCATCCTCACCTGAAGATATTTTTCCATTGATTTTTTTAGAGAGAATGAAGGGACAGTGAGAGAAACATTGATGTGAGAGAGACACATCGATTGGTTGCCTCCCACCTGCACCCTGACCAGGGCTGGGGATCAAACCTGCAACCCAGGTACAGAACCTTGACCGGAATTGAACCCGGGACTTTTTAGTCCGAGGGCCATAGCTGTATCCACTGAGCCAACCAGCCAGGGCAGGATGTTATTACTTGTCTTGGAGGTGGTGCCTCCGGAAGCAGGATGTTATTACTTCTACAGTCTGGGAGGTGGTGCCTCGGAGGTGTCTGATGGCGCGGTTTTCACAGCCGCCTCTGCACCCCTGCCCGCCACTCCCCACCCCTCCTGTGCTGGGAACTGATGAACTTGAGGCTCCCTCCTCTCTGCCTTTGTTCTGAGCAGAGTGATTTTCAACTTACAATCATTATTTGAGATAAATTACTCCATTTCCTGTTTTAAATTGACATCCAAAATCTGGTAACTCTGAGAATGTGCCCAGTTCGCTTACACATTGTACGTTCATTGAAATTAAACACAGTGCATTCGTCTTGACTTCAACACAAAAATACTAACATTATGGGTTTGAGTTTTGTCATCTTTATTCTCAGTCCTGACCCTACGTTGACATTTGTTCCTCATTCGGGGCCCAATTTTGCCACCTGAGGAAAGACAAGGAGGCTGTCCCCTGGGTGATGCTGGCAGCCTGGCAACAAGGGCTGAGGCTAGTGGCCACTTACCATGAGGTCGGCAGGTGCTGTTGGCATGGAGTACAGTGCCCCTGCGCTCTGCAGCCCAAGCTGCCCGTTGGCAAGCCACTGTGATGACGGCACTGGCCCCCTGGGTTCCATGCTCCTGCCCACTCCCACTGCCCTATAAGCAAAACTCTTTGTGTCCAGCGTGTCTGAGCCAAGCTCCACCCCCCACGTGTTGGAAAGACTGGGCCGGGCTGGGTGAGGGTGCTGGCTGAGTGCCTGCAGCTGGTGACTCCTCCAGGCTCCACCAGACGATGCTGGTGGCACATGCCAGACCCCTTTCCCTGTGATTCTGGGGTTACTTTTCCCCTGAGTGGGGATTTTCCTCACATCCTGAGGGAGGCAGGATGGGCGGGGCTTGCCTGGGAGCTGAGATGGCTTATTGACCAAAGAATTTGTCCAACACCCCACCTCTGAGCTGTAGTCATCCCAGGTGACCTTCTTGTGATGCTGGGGGTCCAGCTGAGCCCTATTTAATAGTCACTGGGTCTTTTGGGTCCCTAAGTGGGGTGATCTCAGCTCATGCCAACAGACACCCATCTCACCTCATATGGCTTTCTACCCCCCGCACCCCCCCGCCCCTCCCCCTGGCCCCAGTTGTTCTGCCAGGAGAGTGTGTTCACCGAGCCCACAGACATCTGTCTGGGATCTTTTCTGCATTCTTATCAGAGGGCCCTTTGGACAACGGGACTCCGCTCCTTTGGGTCTGGCGTGATTCTGCACCTCCCAGGGGGTGTGGGGTGTCCAGCGGCAGTCAGGCCAGTGAAAGGGGGAGGAACCAGGAGGAAGGCAGGTTACAGGAAAAACAAGACAAAAATAACTGTAAACAGGGCCAGAGGCCAACTGTGACACTTGCTCTGAGTCTTGGCCCCTTCCCTGAGTTGCCTGGTGCAAGGCCTGCCTCTCCCCTCACCTTGGCTTCCTCTTCTCTGAAACCAGGCCTTTGCTGGGGGATCATGTCAGGCTCTGCTGTGTGGTCCTCATGCAACACCATCATCACTCTGCCGCCCCTCCCTGAAGAGGGGGGAGGTGGCCGTGGCACCCCATGGACATTGGCCCGGGATGAGCAGGTCTCATTGAGCGGCCATGCTGGCCTCTGGGGTCCATGCCCAGCCCCGCCTGGAAAGCCATTTCCCTCCTGTTTCTTGATCTGTAAAATCCAGGTGGTGATTCCTGGAGCCGGTGTGAGAATCAAATAGGAAAGGCCTGGAAGGTGCCCGCACGGTGCCTGGCACACACTCAGCCCTGCGTCCCTTCCGTTTTCAGACGTTTCTGTGTGACGGCGACACTGGGCTTCCTATGGAGAGATCTGCTGTCAACAGGAAAGGGGCCCGGAGAGCAAACAGCCGGCTTCTCTCTGCCGACGCCCACAACCTTGTGCTCCCACAGACGGCCATGACCACCAGGGAGGGCCTCCTCGGACAGGTCGCTGTGGTTCCGAGGCTCTGACCCTGCCACCAGGGACAGGTTCACAGAGGCCTGATCTAAAGGGTCAGGGGAGACGCAGACACAGTGGCCTTGGGCCTCCCCCAGGGGCCAGGGGAGCAGAGCCTGCAGGGGACAGTGGACTCTGGGAGGGGGAGATGCCGGAGGGCTTCTCAGAGGAGGTGATCCCAGAATTGGGCTTTGAAGGGTGAGCATGTTGTTCCAGGTGGAGAAGCAGGTGCTCCTGGCAGAAGGACCTACAAAAGCAAATGTCTGGAAACTGCCTGGGCAGGGCCTTCAATAGGAGCAGGGACCAAAGCAATGCAAGGAGGCAATGAGCATCTGCTGTGTTCAGGGACTGTGCTCATTGCTGGGGACAGAAGGGTGAATAAGGGGGGCATGAGGGCGTGTGGGGGAGGAGGAGAGAGGAGGGTTCTGGGGACAACCCCATGGGGTAGAGGGAGAAATTTGCCCAGGATCCCACTGTCTGTCTGTGGCAGGTCTTCCTTCTAGAACAGCTGTGGGCAAACTACGAAGCTGGGGGGTGGGGGGGGGGCGGAGGGGAGTGGTAATGGGCCCAAGGCACATGTAAGTAGTGACAGAACCCGGATTGGAACCAGTTTTGTCTGACGTTCCTCCCCAGCCCAGTGCCCCTAAACAGTGGAGAGGGAGGGGGACACTGCTCAGGTATGTTCACATCCTCCCTCCAGCTCAGCTATGCCTGGACTCCCTGACACAGGAGCCAGTGACCCCAAAGGACGGGGGGTGTGGGGGGAAGCAGAAAAGGTGGGGGACAGTAAGTGAGTAAGAGCCTCTGTTCCTTGCGGCCTGGCTGCCCTGAGGCTGATGGGGGCAAAGGATTTCCTTTGAGATTTCAAATCATGACCTTGTTTCACACACCCTTTCAGCTTAGTGCCGGGCCTTGTGGGAAACTGAGGCCCTGAGAGGGGGATGACTGGTCCCGGGTGCCACACTGAGACCCTGAGCAGGAGGTGGGTGGGCTCTGCCTCCCTGCTCTTGGCCGGCCTCGCTCTTAACCGTGGGGGGATGGGCGACGTAGGAGGTGGTCCTGTGTGTCTGAGCTGGAGGAGACTGAGCCCAGATCCCTGTGTCTGTACAGCAGAGACACACCTGGGAGCTGTTGCCTTATTCACACCACATCCCTCTTTAGCCTCCAGCATCAGGAAGTGTGGGCTCTACTCTGCCCACAGGAGCTGCCTGACGCTGCCAAGCCCCTTCCCTGATAATGATTTTTCTTTCTTTCTTTCTTTTTTTTTATTGCTTAAAGTATTCCAAAGAGTATTACATATTTATCCTTTTTTCCCCTGCCCTTGACAATCCCCTGGCCTCCCCTACCCCCCAGTGTCTTATGTCCATTGGTTATGCTTATATGCATGCATATAAGTCCTTCGGTTGATCTCTCCACCCCCCCACCCCCCGCCGCTTCTGCTCCCCTACCCTCCCCAGCCTTCCCGCTGCAGTTTGACAGTCTGTTTGAGGGCAGCTCTGCCCCTGTATCTATTTTTGTTCATAAGTTTATAATGGTCTTTTGTTATCCATGAATGAGTGAGATCATGTGGTATTTTTCCTTCATTGACTGGCTTATTTCACTTAGCATAATGCTCTCCAGTTCCATCCATGCTGTTGCAAATGGTAAGAGTTCCTTCTTTTTTACAGCAGCATAGTATTCCATCGTGTAGATATACCACAGTTTTCTAATCCATTCATCTACTGATGGGCACTTAGGCTGTTTCCAGATCTTAGCTATGGTGAATTGTGCTGCTATGAACATATGGGTGCATATATCCTTTCTGATTGGTGTTTCTGGTTTCTTGGGATATATTCCTAGAAGTGGGATCACAGGGTCAAATAGGAGTTCCATTTTTAGTTTTTTGAGGAAACTCCATACTGTCTTCCATAGTGGCTGCACCAGTCTGCATTCCCACCAGCAGTGCACGAGTGCTCCTTTTTCTCCACATCCTCTCCAGCACTTGTCGTTTGTTGATTTGTTGATGATAGCCATTCTGACAGGTGTGAGATGGTACCTCATTGTTGTTTTGTAGAATGATTTCTTCCTGTGTCTCCCCATGTTTAAGAATCTGGGTTCAGTCCCTCCATGTTGATCCGTAGGCTCCTGTGTGCTGTGGACAGCGAGTCACCTGTGGTCCACGTACCTACTGCACACAGTGCCCCAGTTTCTCACGGGGCTCTGCCTTGGCTGATGGTCGCCTTTGCCGTCTTTAATTGTTAAGAAGTCAAATCAGTCAAAGTTTTCCTTTATGGCTTCTGGGATTTGCGTCTTGATTAGCTATGTTTCTGCAACTCAACATGAGTTTTAACATTTCTTCCCGCACGTTTATAGTTCTCCATTCGGTTTTACATTTAGATTCCTTTGGGATTGATCGATTTTGGAGGAAGCTTTTGTGTTTGTTTGTTTGTTTGTTTTATAAGACCTCAACAGAGGATATTTTTCTCCATTGATTTTTAGAGAGAGTGGAAGGGAGGAAGGGAGGAAGAGGGAGAGTGAGACAAACATTGATGTGTGAGAGATGCATCAATTGTTATCTCTCACATCTGCCCTGTGCCCTCACCTGGTTCAGGATGTACCCTGCAATCCAGGTCCATGCCCTTGACTGAGAATCAAAACCTCCACCCTTCAGTGCACAGACCTTCACCACATGGGCAGGGTTGTAGAAGCTTTTTGTTCTTCCTCCTCTTCTTCATCTGCATGTGTCCTCTTCCTAATGCAGGACATATTTAATGGTACCTACAGCCTTCAAGGAGCTCCGGTGCAGGAAGCAAAGTGCCTGGCAGCAGGTAGTGAGCAGGAGTGGGAGGGGCTGGACAGAGCTGGGCCTGAGCCCCACACCTGGGTGCCCCGCCTGGGGGAGGGGTGGCTTTGGGATGTCCTGCTCAAGGCCAGGCATCAGAATCAGATTTTCACATTCCTCTCTTCCTCTTTCTCCTCATATAAAAATGTGATGGCTGCAGGAAGGAGACAGGGGGAAATAAATGGAACTCTCAGAAAACTGATAGAACTGTCAGAAGTACATTAAGTCAGTGGGGAAATTTGTGTAAAATCTGAGTCATAGTTTTTTCATCAACATCAACAAGAAAACCAAATGGAGTGAAACCGTGGTTTGCTGTGTGGTTGAGTGGCTGGTTGTTCTGTGTCCCCGACAAGGGACACACCCCAGGCTTGAGCCATCAGTGCCAGGAGCGCAGAGGGTACCTGGTGTCAGGAGGGGCAACAGACAATAGACCTGGCCCTGTGTTTACAGATACAAATGGTACACAGTTCAAAGGTTATTAAAAGAATGTGAACCATTATTTGCAAAGTCTTAGAGCATCTCAGGCAGAGCAAAGACCACGCAGGTGAGCCACCTTAGTATCAGCTATTAGTATACCAGCAAGTCCCTTGGCTCTCTGTGTCAGGCAGGTCTCAGGAGGGGTAGTTGATAAAGGCTGTTTTGCTTCTAGAAATAACGCCTACAGACAATCAGCATTTCCTTTCTTCCCTGGGCTCCAAGGCAAGATAGTCCAGACAGAACTGAGAGAATCCTCTCCATGGAAAGGTCTCTTTCCATCATGATGGTTCATAGAACTGAAATAATCCAGAGTGTTTT